>NC_091532.1:1534100-1840920 GCF_041682495.2 Bombus fervidus
GTTTAAGACGAACATTACAAACACTCGATTGAACCGAACACCCGTAGACGAAACAAAGACCAGAGATACCCGCCTCTCCTATTTTTCCCATTCTAAGGAATTCATTGCGCAAAACCATCAATCGTTAAACAGATTTCGACGCGATAGATTTATCTTCTTCTTCCAAAACCCTCCGCTAGTCGTGTACAGAATACGAACAAGAGGAACGAATCGTGAATCATAATCACGTGGTTTAAATATTAGTATTATTAAACTATCTGATTCTTCGATCCGTATCCTGGCACTCGATAGTTTCATTTAATTCAGTTCTACTCGTCACACCCGGTATTACTACGATATTGGTATAACTATAAATGAGAAATCCCTATTAAAGACTATGTCTCAGGAAATGAAAACAAATTTTGATAGCGTAAAGTGTCTTCAAGTAAGTAAGAAACCGAGTGACATATATTTACAGAGGGGTAAGGAAGAAAATTAATTAAATGAAGTCCCACAGGCTATACTGAAACTTGCACGATGTAACGTAATGAGGTTTCAAACTAGTTTTGAAAGTCGATATCGAGCTATTATACGTTTTTCAATCTTAATCTTGGTATTTTAAATTGCGCACAAAGTATCGAAAACCATGGACAGCCTTGTATCGATCTGTAAACCCTGTATGGGAAAACGAAACAGCACAGATATTTTATTTATTAGACAGGATGTGATTGACGTATTGACACTGTCACGAACACGGCTCCTCCTTGAAAAACGAGGTAACGATATTCCACGCATTTGAAATGCGACACGAATCTGTATGCTCGAAAGCTGTTGAAAAATGATTTGCGTAAAATTCGTTTTAACGAGATCCAGGACCTTTTTCTTTAAAGTTGAAACCTCGTAACCTCCGTTATGACAGATATTTGCGAGCAGGAAATATGACAACGATTTCGCATTGCATGTTTTATGCAACATAAACATTGACACAGGTCGCTGGAAACTGGATCGTTTTTGAGAAGATTAAACTCGCGGTTGGAAAGGTAGAAGAGAAACGTTATCTAAAATATGATAAATAGAAAGAGTATATAGAAATGGTCGATTTCATTAAAATTTGAAGAAACGATGGAATGGAAATTTATGCAAATCAATGCATTATCTACTGTACACGTTTCGATCGTAAGAGTAATTCTGTGTTTAACTTCCTTTAATATTCAATCACGTTAAAAAGAAATTAGACATATTTTCGATATATGTAAATTTATCAATCTAAATAACGGTATATGAAATAATTTATCTATCGCAGATCTCGCGGCTAATTTAACGTTAAAACTCGTAATTCATAGAATCCATAAATTTCCATAGCAATTTTATAGATTTTCGGGGATTCTCGACGATTTAAAGGATCTTTTATGAAATATATGGATAAAGGTTTATATATTCCTTTGCATTACGCACTTTGTTATATAGATCGTTTCGTACAAATTTTTAACAAATGTCAAAATACATTTTAAAACAATCTTATAACCGCGATAATTTTTGATAAAAAAGATTATGAAAAAAGAATGGATAAGTAATTCTTAACATTTCAAACAATTCGTACCGATAAATGCAAATAATATTTATATATAAATCGCTTACGTCTATAAATTATGACATTTCAAATTATACAGGAAAATAAACTGTTTCGAGAGAAGGATTAGACACGGAATAATAAAGTGACAATAAATTATAACGTATACAAATTTGGTTGGACGCGTCAGTTGGATGGCATTATTGCACATTCATTCGCAAAAGCCGATTTGTTCCGGCAAAACTGATACGCTTAACTCAACAAAATCCTAAATTCACGATCGTAAATACCTCGGATATCTGGATCGTGTTCATTCCACGGCCAATCGGCTATTGGAACGGGAATTCGGCCTCTGATTTAACATCGAACCAGTCTTTCGTTCTCCTTTGTATTTGCTAACGGAGGGTTCAGCTTTTTCGTTAATTCCAACAATTACAGTTTCCGACTTACATTTTCAGCTTTATCGAAGTTTTCGTTGTTTCGGTAAAGGAGATATTTTATCAAAGAATTGAGGAATATAATATATATGCCCAATTATATATGCCCAATTATATATGCCCAGGTGATAAATGATAATATTCGAAAACAATTAAACGTGAGATAAATCTTATCGAACAAGATCAAAGCGTTACACGATCGAAACATCGATATTACGAGAAGTTGAATTTCTACAAAAAAAAAAAGTTGTTCGTCTTACGGAATCTTACGATAATAATAAAATATTTTAGCTTCTGTCAGTTACGTAACAATGTACGTATTATACGCGCAATTTGGGTAGACGGTAACGTTAAAAGTAGAAGCGAAGAAACGTCAAAGATGTCTATTTTTGTATCACGATTTTAAATACGTACTTGTATCGAATTTTAAATAAAATGATTCGATGGTCAAGTATCATAATGCGTTGCGCTCTTCTGTGAAAATACGAGGAACGCGTAATGGTCGGCCCGAAAATCGTATTCCGGTCCAATTTTCGGAGAAGCATTTAATTAAAACGTTGAACGACGCTTGTTGACCCGTGTCTAATGATCGCGCGTAAACAGGCAACAATGAAACGTATTGCCGTTGTTGGTACAACGAGTCTTTATGATTAAATCACACACAACGCGCCGTCGAATCGGACGTATTCTCGCGTCGATAGACACTCGCCATTTAGTTAATAAATACGCGCGTTTATAAAATGTCCGAACGAGATCGTTATAACGAATTCAAAGAGAAAGATGAAAGATCTTTGTTCGCCTAATGATTCAATTATACGAGCCCGAGTTATCACGAATAACGTTTGAAACGATGGTTTCACAGTTTTGTATATTTTGTTCAAACGAGCAAAGCTTCCGTGGCAATATCATTACCTTTTGCGCGTAAAATCTTAACTTTGTAAAATGCTGTTCGTTCAAAGTGTACGATAAGGTTTCAAAATTCGATAAGAATCTGACTGACGCCAAACATGTTCTTGGATTTTCTTTCAATGGAACGCGTGGAACTTTACGCATTCAAGATCAACAAAGTCTCGGGGCTGAAGCTGCGTAAAGTTTAATTTCGAAAAGCCAGTGACCATTTATCGCCTTTCTCACGTGTTGTCGACGGCGACCGGAACAACTTGGACCGCTGCTCGAAACTTGAAATTGAAAAAGTTCACGGGAATATCGGCCTCGAAATTCGCATTATTTTGATACGCGTCCACGAATCGTGTACACCACGATCAATCTTCCTGCCTCTACGACCTCCATTTAAAATCCGAAAGTTACACGAATTCTTGTTGGCGACATGTGGCAAACTTTTTGTTGAAATCGTTCGGGTTAGGTTATACTTTACGATGGAAAAGTTTAGTCGTCGTATTTCGTGCGAAAAACGATTAAGAAAGTGTCTGTACGTTCTTTTCTTCTTATCAACTATTTAACGCTTATCGGTAAATACCGTGTCTGGTAACTATTGCCAGGCAAGTAGTACGAGCACATGTTAGGTCAGACACGCGTAGCACACGTTCAATTCCGTTCTTCCTTATACGTATGCTCGTAATATTAACTTAATCTTTTTAGCTTACTCGAGTCTTCATTGGTTATTAAATTTGTGTTTTCATAATGTTTATTTAGAATTAAAGGTACGCTTTGGTCATAAAAATTCGACTGTTCGTAACGAACGAAGTCAGAAAGAAGGGTCGTTTATCAACGTCGAGCAGGAAACTTTCCTTGATTCGATGGTTGGCATTGCCTGTGGTCGCGAGCACGTTCCGTCGCCCCAAAACCGGAATTTGATTTTCAACGGGGAAAATTGTGGTGACACGGTGAATTTCAAGCGTCCATTTCACGCTCGTGCCAAGGGCGAAACACAGAGCTCCGGTAAACTTGGCGAACTCTGATCCTCTATTCGCCGGGATATTAAACGTGAATGTAATTCGGCGCGTATCGGCAGTAATTAGATATAATATTTAATTTCGTGTATCGCGTTCGTTAATAATTTATCGTTGATCGGAATATATATTTTTTGCTAAATTAAATTTTAATTCTCTGATTAAATAGGCGAATGTGGCAATTCTCGCTGTTGAATTTCCACAATTTACCTAATCCATGCCATTTCTCACTTTGCCCGAAACAAAATTTCTCCTATGGTAATCTAGTATCGTCCATTTCTCAGGGCGCGTGTTTCGCAACGATATCGACGACCTGCTTCATAAATAAAAATGGACAAGCAAAGCCAGATCCGCTAACTTACAGACGAGTATCTTATCGACTTGCGTGCTGCCGCATATATATGTCTATATATATTACGGAATGCGCGTTTCGCGCCAACCTTAATGACCGTCACAGATTCTGCAAGGGGTTCTAGAGCTGACGGATTTAACGTTAGTATCGTGCCGAAGCATGATAAAATCGACCGTGGTGCCGTATTCAATAACGAATAAACGTAACGGCAGCCTTTTCTCGGGAGAAAAGTTCTTTCCCTCTCTCTCTCTCTCTCTCTCTCTCTCACTTTCTCTGCCTCTCTCTATACTCCATAGGATTCAAGCGCGATCCTTAAGATCCGCCCACTCCAACACCCTTCTCTATTCATATTTTTTTCTTATATTTCTTCTTTTTTGCCTCTCTACCTTTTTTTTCATAACGTTGGATACGATCATCGCGAGCTTACTACTCGCTAGATTCACAAGAGGATCTCTCCACTTTGCCGTGACGACCAGCTATCCGAGGAATTCTTTCCTCTCCTCTGTAGTTTTTGTTCGAGCCTCGCTCGCTACCTTCTTCCTCGCGACTACCCTTTCTTTCCTTTTTCTTTTTTTTTTTTTTTTTTCTTTCTGCGAAGCTTCGATCCTTCGTGCATCGACTCTCTCAAAGCCGCTATCTTCTTCCCCCGTGGGACTTAATCGCTGCTCGTTCTTTGTAATAGCTCCTGAGAGATCGATGGAATCCTATTAGTTAGCCGGCTATTCAGTTTTTCTACTTCAAACTTAATAACTGCGAACGTCGAGCCGACGTGAAAGTCACGCCGCGATCGCCAGATTTGAAATTTTGTATTATATTTACGCGATGTTCGGCGTTTAGAGATTTCGAGCCTACGCTATCGCTCAAATTGTAGACGTATAGGCGTACAAGTGAGTTTAAAGTTTCGATTTTTGAAACTTTTGTATACAAATATCTGTAGAAGGAAGATCGAAAGCGATTTTACAATATTTCACGAGAATCCAAATTTCTGATAAAATTAGCATTTCAATTGCCTATCGTGTGTTTCTCTCATGACCTACATGTATATATCGCTAAAAATATAGGTTAACCACGCTTATGTTATATTAAAATATTTGCAATATTCCGCTGCTTAAGATGATGCAATAAAAAAAAAAAAAAAAGATATGTATATGTCGGAGACGAAGGGACGCCGGAGCCTTCCTTTTGGAATATTTGGGAAGGTCTCCAATACTCTGATCCAGACTTTTTATTATAGTCGTGCTTAAACAATAAAGCTGAGAAATAGCTGTTTATGAGTTAAGTCAATTACGATTATCCGAGATTTATGACAGTGGGCCTGGACTCGAAGTGACATAATGGGTCACTGAACGTAGCCACGGTCACGGGAGGGACGTGTACCTAACAGAGGTATAAAGTGACTAAGTAACTCTCCCTAAAAACAGGGATTGACCCGAGGAATACGGAGAGGAGTATATAAGGGCAGTTCCACTTGGACCGGGGTGCAATCCGATAAGTTCGACTAGCCCAGTGAACACGTACATGGAATTCCTAATCGCAATCGTATAGACATCCTAATCGCATAGACATCTCGATCACTCGATTATCGATATCACTTGTTAACTTTTGTAATACATTCCCATAAACAAACATCATCTGGTATAAGACAACTGTGGACAACTAGCAGCAAGACTCATTACACGCCACGTTTTCCAAAGATGATCCGACATATAAATATACGTATATGTATATAGATTGGAGTAAAAAAATTGTTGAAGTATTGATTTAACTAGGATTAAATATCCGTACTATCTCACTATTTAATCTACACAATATACTTTCACTTATTCATCATCAACTAGTCCAAAGAATAAGATAAAAATATAGAAATTGTGAGAAAAAAAATAGATCGTTTTATTGGGATAAAATAATTGGAATATTTCACTATTTGAACTTCACTCAGCCGAAATCAATTTTTCATCGTGGTATTATCAAATTATCCTCAATGATATTCAACGCTTTCGAACATCGATGATTAACGTTAGACCGATGAGAAGTCCAATGTCATAGTCGTTCCTCGCCATTCACCGTAACGTTGTTTAACAACGCTGTAACCGACGATCGAAAAGGATCGTTCGTCAACTTTTCACAGTGGATTAGCTGGGAACGTCAGCCACGCCCGACTGATTAAATTAAAACAACGATAATTTAATTAAGCTCTAGCTGGGTCGTGGAACCCTTAATCATCATCGTCGCCGCTTTACCGCCCTTACTTACTTCTCAATGATTAATTACGCGTCGAAATTCGTTTTGTAATCGTCTGCAAATTCACATCCGCAACGACGACTAATTAACCGGGTGGATTGAATTTATGCACGCGGCGGAGGAGATGTCCGGAAAAGTGGAGAATTAAAAGTTGCCGGAGATAAATAGCGGACGAGTCGGTGGCAACTAAAAGTTAGCAATGCGTAGTGCAACGAAATTTTGGTCCTCGTTCGCCTGTCGCTACCCTCCATGGAGATAACGGCGTAGCCGTTTCAGCAAAATTGCCACATATCGCTTTCCAAGTATTTTGTTTCGTTTCGTCGATCTTTTGATCCGTATAAAGTACCTTAGTTTTGATATATTACTGAATATCTCAAAAGAGATATATTTATTCAGATAAAATCCTTCTCGTAATGAGAAAGAAAAAAAAAAAAAAGTAATTTTCGTTAGAAAAACTCGTAAGCAAAGATCGTACGTAATAAAGAAGCAATCGCAGTTTCACGTAGTTTCGCCGTCGCTGAAACGACGAGACGTTGTTTCATCGCGCGATAAGGCGTACAAGAGAGATTCTAATCGGATAACGCGACGTACAATGAATCGAATAAATATTACCTCTTATCGCATAGGCGTTTCTCGAAACATCAGCCGAGACCGTTATCACTGTGCCCTTTCACCGGAATTTATCCATGCTCCGAGACGATAATTAAATGCCACAGCACGCTCCGTTTATACACGCTCTCTTCTTTTTGTATCTTATTCTGCAACGCTGCGTACAGTACAAGCGACTGCGCTGAAACTAGGATTGGTTTTACGAAATCTGGGCCACTCCTAACCAGATCCGCAAAAGCCATACATGAACGTTGATTCGTTTCGTTTTTTCCCCCCCCCCCTTTTTTACTACATATGTATGTATGTTTTTCTTTCTAAAATTCCTGTAAACGTGTATATAATATAGATATGTGCCTACGTATGTACGTGTATATTCCTACGGAATTAATTTTCGATACAGATTAAGAGCTGATGGTATTTTTCCAACCAGAGTGAACGAAAATAGAGACGATGAACACGTACAAGGAACGATAAACCTTGTGAAAAGTGAAATTTTGTTGGTGTACGTGCACGTATACACGACGTATGTTCGACGCATAGTCTCAGCGAGATTTCGCGAAAACTCAGCGCGAACTAACGTGGAGTACGCGGTAATTCGGCACACCGGTGCCTGCATTGCGAGTGTAAAATTGGCGGGATACAATTCGCTCGTGAAACAACTTGATTTCAGCCCTAAACTACCGGACACCGCAGCGATGTTATTGTTCCGCGTGAAAAAGTCGCTTATATTCAGGAATTCGCACAGCGAATTAAGACTTTTATGCGGTTAGTAGGTACGAATATTTTACAACTTATCCGCTAACGGCAAATGTATAGTAGTATTACACTATTTGATGTACATTGTATATGAACGTTTCGATATCGAAATATTTAAATATCTAAATTCTTCTAACGTTACAAACAAACTAATATATTTCAATTAAAATATTGTAGGCTATGAAACTCGAAATAATCTAATGATGTAACGATTTATAGAATTATAGAAAAATCCAACAACGATAACATTTTAGGTAAGGAAACTACAAGTTACAGATATTTTTCTTTCTTCCTGATTTCTATCCTCTATTCATCTTTCCTTGTATTAGGTTGTCCGAAATGTTTCTTTCGTTTAACAAGGAAATAATAGACGCTCAATGTTTTTTGTTTTATATTAATTTATTGAATTATGCACGAACATAATGATAGAAATAGAACGAAATGGATCATACCTAATTGAATAAAATAATATAAAACAGAAATTGGTGTTCATCTATTATCACCTTATGAAACGAAAGAAACTTTTCGGACAACCTAATACACGAGGGGTCTTACCAACGCAAACGTGCGTAGATTTAATTAATATCAATTCATTGAAAACAAAGAAGAATTTATTGTCACGTAACCATCGAAGAGAAACTACGTAAGTCCGCGTTCAGGGTGTAATTGTTGCATATCTCGCGTTGTCGCTAAACAAAAACGGGATGGCCGCTCTTTTTCCTTGCCAGTTCATTGCACATCGTTCGCTATGAAACCGGTCGCTAATTAACTTGTAACAAAGCAATGTGATACAGGATGTTGTCAATAACAGTTATAGCCGAATGTACGGAACATTATTAATCCGAAATCAAAGAGGAACAAAGTGCGTGCTTCGCGTGTATGTTGCACTGGCTCGAGGTTATTGTGACGAGAAATTAAACGCAGTCTAAGCTCCGAAAGCAAATTGACCTCGATGGACAGGACAACGAGCGTACAGCGACTCACAAAAGCATCCGAAGTTATTATATTGGTAGATGACAAAAAGCGGCCCATTTTTGTGTAGTTCAAGCACCAGAAATATCTATGTGACGTTATTCTATAGCTTTCGAGGAATTATAAAAGCATAATTTTTTACCTACGATATAACGGCAAAGTTATAGAAAAAACGCAGTTTCTTCGAACAAGAAATTGGAACGGATGGTACGAAGGAAATTAACCTACAGGTGAAAATAAGTAGAAAATATAAAATAAGATATTTTCCCTTTGAAATTCCGTTTTCGATAAAATTATGCACTAAGTGAACATCTTATTGTTTATTCGCTCATATTCAATGAGGAATTAGTTAAGTTCGTATATCTTTGACAAATTTCCAATTTATTTTCATTGCAGCCGAATGAAAAATTTTATTTGATAATTCAATTCGTAGTAACGCGAGAATTTTAAGCTGGCGAGTTTGCAAACGTTCTATCGACACAAGGAAAAGAAATGTTGTGGTTTGGTAATAGAAGTCCGTAGTGAATTACTCGAGTTTCGTTGATCCGCCTCTCGTTACAAATTCGATTCGCTGTAACGAGAATTAAAGCACCTGCCGCGGCGTTTATTTCAGAATTGTCGGAGCTTTAATCGAATATTTGTTGAATATGACTGCTCGAAACACGAGAGGATCGAGAGGTTTCCATTCGACGTGCTGGTCGAAAATATGTACGACGTTTGTGTTTGGTTTCTGATCTCGATGATATATCTGATTTCGTAAGAATACTTAAATATTGCTGTTTGTCGTTCGAAGAAGTAAATATCTCAGGCCTTAGAATACTATTGTAACTTGAAATTATACAGAAAATAATGTAGGATTTCAATTAAAACTTGGATAGCTCATTCGTCATCGAGATGCGTATTGAAAGCATTTATTAAAAGTTAATTAAAAATATGTGTTTCCATTAAAAGAAATATAACGAATATTTCGTGTATGTTCCCAACCTGACGAATCTCCGAATTTTATTTAATGAATATTATAAATGCGTATCTGTCGAAAGAATTCATTTAATGCCGGATTTCATTTGTATGAAATTAATAAAATTTCCCTACTCGCCATGTATTATACGCTTCTCTCTCTCTCTTTCTCTTTCGTCACTGTCCAAATATGTTGCCTGCCGTTATTGTATAATTCATTAATACGTTCCCCGGGAAAAATAAAAATTAAGAAAGAATTCATACTCCATTAATTCGAACAATCAGAAAATTCTGCATAACGAAATTTACACGTAAAGCGAAATGCTCGAGCAATCGAATTGACGAGTTTCATTTCAATATAGGCAAAGTGAGATATTAGAAGACTGCAGGTATTTCATAGCAGAGAAAAAATAGATAAACAAGCGTAAGATTCGTTATCGAATTATAACGGGTGTTATAAATTAAATGATGCAATGTTGTTTCGCTTATCGCAGATCCTTCGATTTCGCTGAATAAAAAATAAATCATTGTTAAATAACCGAAGACAGGAGATATTAAATTGTAAACCGCTGACGCAGTATTTCGACGAAGGAACGAAGACAGATGCGACGAAATAACGAGCTTATATGAAATATGTTGGGATACGGTTGCGGTAGATGCATGTTCCGACGAATTCGATATCTACGCTCAAACAATCAACTACATACATATGTACATATATAGATTCTTATAAGTAAGTGCATCTCGGTCTCCAGATGTTTCATTCGTCGGAACAACACTTTGTCAGAACACGTTCCACTGTAACTGTAGCCGTAAACTAAAGAAAAGTAAGAGAAATGTGAAAAGAGAAGCAAAAAATCGAAGCAAGGAACGCCAGATTCATTTTCAGTTTCATAAATTCTAAGAAAGAGTCACGTAATCCACGATAAAGCCGAGTCGGTGGAACACGCCGACGAAAACTAAATTGAAAGTGCAAAAAACAGACGAACGAAGTGGTTGGTTTTGACGCGAGAACTCGCAGACAGGTGAAACCAGCGAACGTGGATGCTAATTAGCGCGGAGATGTCACCGGCGGTGGAAACAGGGCAGGCCTGATGGTAGTAGATAGGAGTCGCCGTAAGTGCCATAATCTGCAAGAGTTTAAGGGGGATTAAATAATAAAACACGCTCATTACACGAACAACCTTCGCCCATGATCCCGCGAAATTGTTTGTACGTGCATGCGCTCTTCTCTCGTTGCGACGAGAACGTCGCAACCTTTCTAAAGGAGGATGACACCGAATCATTGAAGGGAAGCACCGTAGAAATACTGAAAAGAAATTTTGTTTGCTAAGTTAAGCGAATGAAATAGCACAAACAAAACTGGGTATAAACTCCTGGGACTCCATCCAGACTCAAAACTGACATGGACACGGCGCATACACGAAAGGATACAGATAGAAAGTAAAGTATCATGAGACACACATTGGCACATACGAAATGGAATTACGCGAAGATCTTCAAATCCCCATTGTAAAGGAGAAAATTCAGCGAATATCAGACAGTTACGAAACAGGAACGATAAACCACCCATACGCGCTAGCCGATACACTGTACGCTGACAGTACCGTTAGGAAACTGAAGAAGAAAGAGGACCTGGTGACGCAAGAAGAAATATAAATACATTCTTGTAATAGCGTTGATCCGATGAAATTACCATTAACAATTATGCCGATTCTTCACTTCTAAGAAAACTCTACATCTGGTCTTTAGTTTTCTCAAGCACCGAAGCCATCGACAGCGCATAGACGAAAGACTGCGTCGAAGGCAAACCATAAACGGTACACATGCAACGTTGGCTTCAAGGTTTTTCAGTCTGGACCAGCTCGTATTGTATTCCAAACTTTGTACTTACACTTTAATATTCAAAAAAATATATATTTTCTACCTTGCAATTTATTCACATACATCCAATAACCTTAACAGTTATCAACAAAGGAAAAGAAGAAAGTTAAGCAAGAAACCCTCGAACGATGATTCCAGGAATTAGTTAGGTGAATTTAACGTGTTGGTCGGAAGAGGTAAATAACGTTTGAAACGTAAGGGAAGTTTGCTTGGTGAAGCGAACGAACAAAATCTTTCACCTTTGAATCACTCTCAGTAAAATCTTAAAATTAAAATATTAATTCTCGTTTAAACGCGGATGTTGCGACATAAATACCTTGACAATCATCACGAAAGAAAAAAGCGAATTTCATATTGAATCTTGAGATAACTTGGAGAGATTAATTTCAAAGTATGATTAAATATTCCTCTTATTAAATAGAATTCATGGTACGTAAGACATAGCAAACGTGCTTTAAAAGTGATACAACTACGAACGAAGATCACCAACGTAGGAAAAACACGATAAATCCACGTTTCTTGATTTTCTGATCTTCGTCGATTAGCACGATCGAAAGGAAGAAGATTTATTATGAAACTGAAATATTATACAAGTGCACGAAGTTTGATAAAATTATTAAAGATATAATTGATGTTATAACAATTAATATCTTGAAAATGTTTATTTTCTCTCTTATTTCGAATTATCTCGTACTGTCAATCCATGATTGTTGATTCGCTTATTATAAGCACGGTAAAATTGATTCGGTTCGCGTTAACCCGACGCTGAAAATCGGATAACAACGAAATACTATGAATATCGCTGGCACTGTTTTATTCGATCGATCTCCATTTAAATTCGCTAAATGTTATTACCGATGTACATATATCATTTCCACGAATCTTATTTAAGCAATTATCCATTCATGTTCAACGTCCGTGAGTTATGAATTAATAAATAGTCCTGCGGAAGAAACAAGGATTCCAACAATGCTTTCACAAAAAAGGAAGCTATTTTAATACCAATTAATTTCACATATCGATATTTAATGTCGTAAAAGTACGATACCGATATTAATATTTCACATACTGCTAATTGCTAAATTTTACATACATATTGACAGACAGGTATCATTTATTCGTAAACATCTGGAGAACGGTACTCAAATCGAAACGATGCAAATTTCTTTTTAAATTGTTTACGATCACAGAAGTTGATTACTGATTATAAATTACAATGAATTCATTAGCTTCTTAATAAACTTGCAGGGGAGGAATTTCCTTCTTTCTTTTTATCCAACATTTAAGACGTCAAAGCAGGTTTATTTCATTCGAACAATTTGTTTAGCAACAAGTATATATACAAATATAATTTGTCGCAAACAAAATTCGCAATAGTTGTACATGAAAATGAAAAAAGTCTTCCGCCAGCTTCTCAACTTTTTACATTTCGATGTAATAAAATCGTTTTTTTTTTCAGCACACTGGACAAATCTTGCAATAGAAACTGGAACAGTGAAGTTATCGGTACGTTTTAGAGAAGGACACGAATTCCCCAGAATTTTCCTAGTATTTCCCTCACTCGGGGGAGAGGAAATTGCTGGTGCGCCGGGAAATCTCTAAAGGGAATACTGAATTCGAAATCTATAAAGGAGCCAGTCGTTTCGTAACTCGATCGTGTTCGGGCGATCGTATACGATTGTTTTATTCAAACTTTCAAGAGTAGTTTCTCAAAATTAGTTGCTTGTAACGTTCTGGTTATAGGTCCGCCGGGGTATTGATTTCGCTGCTGTAATACCTTCGTAAGAAGAATGATATCGGTTAGTAACAAACCAGAAAGACTGTTCAGCTGTAGTTAAACCGAAGAACTTTGATACGATCGTTTCTTCTTCGTTCAACTGCAGTAGAGAATCACGCGAGTTCTTCCTTTTCACTATCAAACTGACTTTGGATTTAAAGTTATTAGATATTGAGAAAAATTATTTTAAAGAGTGATATCGGTAGTTCTGAAAGCGAAATTATTAAAAGAGAAAGTAAGAAGATAGCGAATTTGGAACAATTTGCTTTTAATTTTAAGCTGAAGCAACTGATTCTGCTATCCATGATGCACTTGTCATGTTCTTTTCGCTAGATCGAATAAAATAAGAAAAAGAAATTTAAAGATCTGTAACCGGTTTTCTTTCTGATACTCGTTCCTTTTTTTTTTTTTTTTTTTTATCCTCCTATCTTATTGTTTCTCTTCTAATTTTATTTCACTGATACTTCAAATTACTTTCCGATTGTTATTTCGACGGCGAACGTAGCACCAGTTGAGACCTAACGTGCTAGCGAAAATAGACGAATGGAACGTCGCTTGATCCAGGTGAAAAGATAAGTCGAAATTACGGGCTTTAATCCGGTAAAGAATTCCGAGCAAGAGCACGGAAACACGTAAGCGAAATGTTTGCCGTTACAATCAAGGGGAATTAACGGAAGCGCTAAACCGAAGTAGCAAATTGCCGCTGTCAAAATGGAAGCTGAAGCACGGAAAACGTAGGAGAATATATTCTGGATTTTACTTCCATTTTAGTTTTTTATTCGGCAACAGGGCAGAGTAGAAGGAATCTGAATCCATTACATTGCTTTTCGTCGAAATATAAATTCTGTATTCTTCGTCGACCGAGAAAAATCCTCGGTTAAACAAACTATTCGACATCGTTTTTGACGTAGTAAATTTCATCGAACGTCAGCTCGTGTAGCAGAACCGGTTAATATTATGGAACGTTTTGTTTGATAGCGGTGACCGATCGATCCACGCGATGAACGACAAACCGAAAACTCCGTGAAATTAATGAGTCCTCTTTTTCATGGTGAATTAAATGCACGGACATGATGAGAAATCGATGGGGAAAGATAATGCGGCTGAGGAATTGTCGTAATTTCAGAGAATAATGGCCGACTATCGGACAGGACGGCTACGTGGAAAATGAAAATCGCGGAAAAAGTGGTTATTTACATGAGATTATAATTAAGGGCGTGTCATTACGGAAGCAGAATGTTCCTTGAGAACGGGCTTAATAGCTTCTGTAGTGGTTGAATTGTAAACTGACTTTATCATATTCTTGGTACAAATGTACCACGCGGTGCAAATGAAAAAGCGTTTAGCCTAGCGCGATTTTTGCCCTATAAAATACTCGAACGCCTAACAGGGTTATTTTTTCAAGACAGTTTTATGATTTTCACTGGAGGTTTGTAGCAGTTTTATAGATTTTCTGAAGCAATCATAGGGACTCGAGTGAAATTAACTTTCTGATACTTGCAAGAAGTTTCCCATTATTTCAATCGTTGGAACTTTTATAAACCAGTTTCAACGACTTGGACAATATTTCACCTCTGTCTCAACTTCCTTCGACCTTTTATATATAGTTAACTCGTCCACACACATCTCGTAGCATCGTAATCCGTAATTATATTTTTAATATAATCTTTAGGATGTAGAATATATATTGAGCGACCAAAAAAAAAAAAAAAGGCTAAGCCCTTTCTAATTTCCAGCATTTTTATAATTGCGGATTTTCTAAATTTTAATCCTCGATTACCCCTTTTTCGGACGATTAAAAGCTTCCCCCGGCGGTCGTCTGCTTCCTTTTCCTCTGCGAAAACCGGACAATATGGGCCTCGAAAAGATCCGGACTTCGGATAATGCGAGACGATGGTTCCCATTGTTCCAAACGTAAGAGAAAATTCTCGAGAATAAAAAATTTGCTTTAATAATACGTGAAAATGAGAATCACGTCCAAGAGGCTAAATAGTAGCGTAGAATTATTTTTGCTAGATTCTCAGTTAGCTCCAATGGCAAAGAAAATTGACAATTTTGTTATGCTGATAGTAGAGAGAGAAAACGTAGAATCGTGGAAACTAAACAAGCGATGTCGTAGGTATCTTTTGGCGTGATGTCGAATCTAGCGAAACGAAAAAACGAATAGTCGAAGAATAAATATTATAAGTAGACTGCGGATGCAAATTTCTATTTTATGTAAATTTACATTTTTTTGAACACCACCGAAGGGCAAAAATTTGTTTCGTCTATGAAATATAACAACGAGAATTTTATTTCCAACATTTTATATATTTTCCAATACTAAATGCGTTCTATATATTTTACACAAGTGTATAAATATTCACGGTCTAGTTATGAATAATTAAATGTTGATATTTCGATGTCGAGACGTATTGCAGTAAAATAGTTCAAAGAGAGATTATAGATAATTTCGTAAATATAATAATCTATCCAAACAAACGTGTGTATCTAAAGTAATTTTTTTTATAATTAATTACGTATACTATTTATCGTGCGTGAATAGTTATCCTCTCTGCTTCTTCGTTATTAATCGGATGCTTTATTTCAAAATTAATGGCAGATTCATAAATTCGTTAAACGTTAACAAAGCATAAATGATTCTCCATCGAGCACGCGATCACTCCATAAATTTGATAGAAGAACGTTTCTCAAAACGTTAACAAACTACAAAAATTCCCCGCAATTCCGTTAAAAACGCGAACGCTTCATAAATCTCGACGTTCGTTTCATAAAAGCGAGATTATAAGGAAACTTTGTTTCCATTGCGTAATCTCAACGAATAAAGCTTTGAACGATGACGTCTCTTCTCCTCGCGTGGCTGTCAACTTATGAGAGATTGCAAATTTCTCTCGTTTCCTCTTTTCTCTCCTTTCCACCTGATAAACACGTCTCACGTATACAGAAAAAAAAAAGTGGAGGAAAACAACTCGAAGCAAACTGAGAGCAACAAAGTGAGCACTGTGAAAATTCACTTCCATTCCGTTAGGAATTATTTCCGCGAAAATCTGCGTGCGCGCGCTTACGTAAAAGAAATATCAAATATTTCTTTATGGACGAGCCGATGTTTTCGCGCGAAATCTTCGTATCTCGACAGCCACTAAATTCATTTCGCTTTTAATGCGGCGAACATTTTTGATGATCGCTGCTTTGATCGGTTTTTTGTTTGAATTTCACGGTGAAAAGGGAAGGGAAAACAGCGTTGGCAGAGTGAAATAAAATATATACGGTGGACAATCAGAGGCAAATTTTGACGAATTACATTCATTGGCCGAATCGTTATTGCTTTTGGACTCGGTAAATTTTTATTCTGCGCCTTCTTCGAATCACGAATAATTGACGAGATTCGTTTTCGAGGTTAAATTAAAAAAGTTTGAATTAATTAACGAACTGAAATTCTTCGCCAACTTCTTTCCACTGATTTTATTTCTGGTAATTTATTTGGTAACTGTACGGTGGGCAATGAATGGCGCACACAGTAATTTTTTAATCGATATTTTCAACATTTGCCCACGAGACAGTAATCCCTGGAAATGAAAGAGCGAAGTAATGGAAATAATACTTTGTGCTTCTATCATGACGGAGTATTTCTTTTGGTAAATTGTACAGCTCCGTGAAAACAATCGTAAAATATCAGAGTGGATTTCCAATGTCACAAGCGTTTATGACTGCAGCAACAATTTCTTGTATTCTCTTCTTGGATTACGAAATGATCAAACAACGGTAACAGAAATAATTTGTCATATCAAACATTAGTTTTCGATATTTAGAGGAATAATCGCGAATATTTAATCGAAAGCAATCGAACGATCCATTGAAAAATTTTCTACTTCGCCGTCGCAGCGTGACGCTATTTGGACGAGAACAACGAACGGGAAGAATTTTTAATTTCGCAAATTACGGTACAGGAATGCGAGTCGCGTCTCTGATTTATATCAACGCGCACGCATACATTAAAAGCACGTGTGTTAATTAGAGAAAAGAATGGCAAAGGGAAAAGCAAGGAAAGAAAAGAAACAGTTGAGAAGAAATCACAACTCGCGTGTATTCTGTGAATACAAAGTTCATCGAAATATGATTTGCGAATTATTCGCGAGTTTTATCAGTTGTTTTTCGGGAATATTTAAATTACTAACGTTAGGGGAAATTATATTCGGCCAAGCATGGTACAATAAACTTTTCTTCATGAGAAATCGATATTCCCATTATTAAGTCGTCCAACTGGCCGAGTTTCAAGAATATTTTGCGGTACGAATTCGAACGAGCTGTCGAATTACACGCGAAGTTCGATAGTATTAATTAATTAAGCGGAAACGAACTACGAGGTTTGCGAGTGAATGTGATTGGAATGAAAGTAATCGAAATCTGTAAAACTTCGAAGATAACTTGCGATGGGCACGAGCCATACGCCAACGTGTCCATAAAGTCACGGCACGTTTGCTGTGAATTCCTCGTAAGCTCTATTAATTTGAGTTTTCATATTTTCCGGATTTTCAAGGGCTTATGCTAAAGCATAGCTTTTCTGTTCGAGATATTCATACGGACTAAGCTACCTGGCCAAGGAGTTAGCGCTCTATCATCCGACGGTAAGGACCGGGTTTAGTTCAAATCTTTGATATTATCATAGAAAGTACCGTATATCTTTAGAAATTTTTTGATCGACGATATAACATTTATATTCGATAGTCGGCCCAAGGGAAACATTCTTATTAATAGTGTAAAATAACACAGCTACTATTCGAGGAATTTCCCCGTAAATTGCAAATAAAAATGGCATCACCCCAATCCTAAGCAATATCTCAGAAAACACATCAGCGAGGAAGCGATAAAAAGGACAGACTGAAATAATATTAAGGAGGACAGTCGTCATCTGCTGCCGTATCCTTGGAACCGTCTCCATCTTCGAGTTTCCACGTCATAGTAGGTAAATAATAATTGTAATAAGTCACGAAATCCCTGTTCGTTATTTAAATGTTTCCGTTGCGGACGAACACAGGGAGAGAACTGTTTCATCGTAGTTGTAATTTCCTCGAGACGATACGAAACAGCAGACGAACGGACCTGTTCCACGTTCTTTTAACGATCCAAATAATTATAATCTGACTGTACAACATGTGTACAACGTGTAATCGCGCTTTACCGAAAAATGGTCAAAGGCGACGAATTTCAGAGAGGATATTTCTAA
The DNA here is from genome assembly GCF_041682495.2 of Bombus fervidus. Classification (NCBI taxonomy): domain Eukaryota; kingdom Metazoa; phylum Arthropoda; class Insecta; order Hymenoptera; family Apidae; genus Bombus; species Bombus fervidus. The sequence continues at coordinate 1,552,769 of NC_091532.1, forward strand.
TGCCCCTCGCTATGTGGATGTTAGATATACAGAGTGTCGTAAAGTTTAACAGCCAAATATTGTAAATATATTCTGTAGATATAACCAAGTGACAAATGTTGTATATTTAAAGGCAGGTTATTTGGAACTGTATAAACAAATTAGAATAAAAATACAAAGTACGAGGGAGTAAAAAACGGTAATGGACTTACGATTACGATGCTATACGACAAGAATAGGTTTGCAATCGATATAATTATTAGCTATCGATACCCCGTTTCAAAATATTTATCGTTGCTGTCGAAATGAAACCGACGACAGTAACAAACCGAATCTCTAGAAATCTATTATTCTATGAAGCTCATTTTGCTTCATCCTGTCGAAATGAAACCGACGACAGTAACAAACTGAATCTCTAAAAATCTATTATTCCATGAAGTTCATTTTGCTTCGTCTCAATGAATCGATAGACTATTTGTATCAGCGCCACGCGTATGAATACTTGTTTGACATATCTTCCTTCTTTAAAACTATTAACACATAAAAATCCAGTATCGTGAAATATCGGACACCAAAGTGTTACTCTCTTTACTTTTCCTATTTTTATTATAATTTTTTCAACAAAATTTTAAATAATCAATATTTATACAGCGTCGTTTGCATGTGTATATTATAGCGTATATTAAGGTTAAATGAAAAAGTCTATGTAAATCAATCTTATTTTGTAGCCGACAGGCAAAAATTAATAATATATATATGTAACATGGTTTGCTGGATTATATTCACAAAATACACCGGCGAAGTTTGACTATTAAAGCCGGGTGCATCCTGTATATTTGAACGAACTCGTCGTGTCTCTTACAATAACGGAAATTTGGTCAGCAGACTCTCGGTGGACGAACAACGTGGTTTTCCACGCGGTTGGAACCTTCTCGCCTTCTCTATCGTCTAGTATGCTCTGCATTATTTACGAAACACATACATATACACGCGTGCTTAGCGCACCGTCCACTCCAACTGACCCAGATTAGCGTTATTGACATCCGCGCCAGTACAGCTTTCAAAAGCTCCGATTTCAAAGACTTCTCCGTACATTGATCAAGTAGAATTAGTCGCGGAAAATTTCTTGGTCATCGCCTAATACCGTGAAATTTCGAATATACGTATAATAATTTGAGGCTACTCGTTTAAGGCGAGTTCAACTTAAATTTAAAAAAACAAGAAAGATTTCAGATTGTTTCGTTACGTTCTATTGGGTTGGCAACTAACAAAATCCGCAATCGCTTAGTTGTCAACCCAATATATACTTCGAATCTGCTGCGTTCGTTGCACAAAGAAACGACGTAGCAATTAGAGGAGTGTATTTTCTCGATCCGTCCTTTACATTCGAGAGGCGTACGAAACCACGAAACAAGGAACAAGTCGCGAGAAAAGATCGATGGAAATTTTTCACGTCAGTCAGCGCTCATAACAGACACGGTGCATTGAATTTAAATGCTTCGTAATTCTCGCTACGATTACACGCGCGAAACGACGAATATCTATGCAAATCGCGAACAATTCGCAAGAATTCTTTCGGCCGGAGTCTTTCGAGCGCGTACACCTGCTCCCTCGGCGAAGAAACAACCTAATAGAGATTTTATTTTCTTTGGGAACGAAAGATAGCTTTAAAGAGACGCGTCGTGACAACGGGTAAATCGTATACCTTGTATGTATGTTAAATCGAAAGTCGGTACAGTTAGAATTCTCAATCGGTTTGCACTTTCGTTATAATCTCATACTCTGTACAAGATGCTCCAGTGATATTTATTTTATATTTATTTTCTGTAATCTTCTTTACGAACGCTAGTGTGCTCCTATTACCAATAATCTGGTAAAAAGCAACTTTTCTCACAAATTGAACGATAATTTAGCTGTGAGAAAGTTAAGAGACACCAGGCATATAGATAAACATATGGATACACAACTTTGTTTAAAAAAAATGATTCTTACAACTTCAGGAAGAAACAAGTGTATTCGTCCTTACTAAATAAGTAAATGAACGAACATATTCCCTCGATACTCGGCATGAGCAGTCGAAGCAGCTTCAAAGACACGTATTACGTGTTACTTAGCAGCGAATTCAAAAAATCCCTCGAGCGAACGATTCGCTAATTGTCTGCGTCAGCGAATTTTCACACGAGAAATGGCAAATTCTAACCGATCAAACAGATGTGTCTACGTAACAATTCCGTCGTCAACGTTTTACGCGAATGGCACGAAATGTACAGGAATAAAAAAAAAAGTGGTTTTATTTCTCGCCGGATAGTAAAGAATCGATTGTTCGCGCGCCGTAGAAACGGCGTTCTCTTCGACTTGTTTCGGGGACCAAGAAAGGTTTCCAGCGGACGTAAGTACGATGTCTGCAGAATCGCGACGATGTACACGAAGCATTATTTCACCGAGAAAACCGGTCGTTCACGAATGAAATCACCGGATGTTCACGATGGCACGATTTCGGTATCGACCTCGGCTAGAATCATCGTACTCGAATATAGAAATCCAGATCAAAGTAACCGGATTGTTGGTTGGGATTTTGTAGTTAAACCATTGACGTCGCGTACATAGGACGACGCGACGTCGAAACGTGGATAACGTACGCCCGCCACACCAACAAGAACTAACCGATCGAATGGTATTCGCCTGAATTAACCTTCGAATCGGATTCGCGTATCAGATTCGCGCTAATTAAGACTTGGAATTGATAACGATCCAAGAGAAAGCGGTTCGGTCGCGATCTATCGAACGTACAGGGAAGTTGCGGTTAATTGAGAAACTGTACTGCCTTCGGGCGGTACGTTTTTATTAAATTTTCATCGTTTAGTAATTGCAGATTTTATGATATTAGCACAGACGAGATTAGCGTAGAAAGAGGATGTGATAAACAGAGATCATTCCTGGTGCGGTGTATAATTATGTTACGTGAATTTTAGATTAATTGGTGAAGTAAAATTTATAAAATTAGTTGGAAAATCATTGTATCAGGTAAACTCGATGTTGACGAAATTTAAAATAACTTGAAAATAATTTAGGATCTTGATGTAAATTATCTGAAATCTTCGCGCAGGAGATTTGTTAAATTTTGTCGAATGGAGATGCAGGGGAATGGAAAGAGATACAAGAAATCTCTGCTGAACTTCCATTTCTTTAGCTATGTTCATAAAAATATGAATTTGCGTAAACACCAACAGTCTGCTTATCATTTTCAATCTATGCTCTTTAATGAAATTTTAATTATAACTTACATCGCTTAGACTAACATACGAAAGTAATATAAAATCATAATTTCCGAGCAAATATCTTTATATGTCGCTCGATTACCCATCGTCATTAAACACGAAAAACAAAGCGGAAGATCTCGTATTCCTTTCTTTCGCTGATCATCCAATAACAATTCATTGTCGTATTTAAATAAATCTCCCTCATGAATATTTGCAAGCGGTGCTGCTACGGATTCCGCAACGAAACAGAAAAAAGTCGTCTAAATGGGTCGGTACCGTCTATTCTTTCTTTCCGAATCAGTTGGTCGCCTTATCATTTAAGTTCGTGGCAGCTCTCTGGCCAGGCATTTACATTTTTCGTTCGAATGTTACCGCGCAACTCCTTACACACGGCTGTTTCCCCGTTCATTGGCAGAAAAATCCGTATTTTTCACGTAACGTGCTCGTTCGCGTTTGTCCTAGAAAACGGAGAATTATCAGCGTTGTCAAGTGTGAAATATGAACATAAAGAAGCTGGAGGACGTTCGAGCGCCGTAGGGGGTTACTTTTCCATGCGAGCGACAGCACACGCAACGAACGACGCAAGCGACGCGACGCACGAATAACGTTCAACGGCGAAGGATGGAAGACCGAATCGATCCACCTTTAAACCGATATCTCTCTTCTCGAAAAGCCTGCTTCCAGCCGTTTCCGGACAAACGCGAGTATATGAATGATTTATCCTGTCGTTTGAAAGTCGTTCAACAGATCTTCCGAGAGCACTTCGCGTCGATTTATCACCAACAAGAAAGAGATGGTCGATGCAAGAACATGCAAGATAGCGACAGACAGAGAGAGAGAGAGAGAGATGAAAGAGGTACAAGCTTTCTGCAACCTATAGAGTAGCCACCTACACACCGTCACGTACATCTCGAGAACTGGCATCGATCTCACCTGCTACCAACGATACTGGAGCGCGTATTATCTCCTGTTGAATGCCGGAGCTCTGCACCGTTTCCAATTTCATGAACGTCCACGCAGTTTTGCTCCGTGATATACCTCAGGCACAATGGCGACGGATAACATCTTCTCGATTTGGGATTACTTTTTTTTACATTTTTTCTTTTTTTTTTTTATTAATATCGCGCGTATTCGATGACGTTCCTTTGTCAACACCTGATATCTCTTTCATTCGTATTTCTTTTTTAATATATCGAAATTTAGGAAAAGTATCTCTTGGAACTTCGTAGACGAGGATATTTCGTAAGACTTGGTAGATACAATGGAGAAGAACGTGAAGATATATACTATCGTACACGCTGCGTTTCTCATGTCGACAGACTTGATCGCGTGGTTGCAGTATAACGGATGGTTTCTGTGATTCGAGAATAGAGATCGAGGTAGTCCTCTGGATAGCGCAAAGCGGAGAAAGTGACGTTCCTTGGAGATTTAGAAACCTGACTCTGATCGGTGTGATAACATTAGATCGCAGATGTTTATCGCGTATCTGCGAGATTCGAGTTTCGCTGAAAGAATTTGACGAAATTTTCGAGTCTCGCGAGAAGCTATCGGGCGCCGCCTTTGACGCAGCACCCAGATCACCGAAGCGAACCGAACCGTAACCCGTACGTTTGCCCGCTCGATGTTTCCTCGTCTCTCTCGAATCATTGTCGTTCGTTTCACACTGTCCAGTCACGGGACGGTTACTACGACTAGTTTACTCTTTTGTCTATCGTCGAACAGCGAGTGTCTTCGGCGACGAAACGACTGGTTCGACCAACGGAACCCGATAGAAGCGCGTGAAACGTGGTTTGTTTGTTCAGTTCGCGGACGATGCAAGCTACGCGGTTTTTGGTATGCTGACAAATGTAAAAAACTCGACGATGCCTGGCGCATGCCAAGATCGATCTTTGCTCGTAATTCAGCTACGAATGTGTATTCCGGAGAATTTTTCTTCGCTGTTTGGCGAGGATCATTGCGTCGGAACGCGTTGCAACCCACGTATTTGACGATATCGAGCCGATTCAACGTGCGCTGACTGAAAAATGCTTCGTAACGGATTAAATCACTCGAACAATGGCGAAAGAGAAACAAACGCAATGATTGAATGCCTTTTCGCTCTGCTCGGTGTAAGTTTTCCATGTATTGGTATGTAAACGGAATAAATAAAAGCAACGTTTCCTTGTCAACGAACGCGATAGAATATTATATCTTCCTTTTTCCCCAGCAAATTTTGCAATAATGCGACATTTGTAACGTTCCTGGAAATGTTGATTCACAGATATAAACGAAGAGTCTTGCTCGTATATACGTTAATAAAACGTAGCGTGTAAATTAATTGGTTTATAGTTGAATTTACAGTACGATGAAAGATGAATTTAGAATGAGTAAGCAGCAACAAGAACGCTGTTGTTGATGATTTTGGATATTTATTAAAGTTGACGATATTAATTATTGTAAAAAGCAGCACGTCAGCACCTTATAATTAATAAACACGAAGTTAGTGGTGTATCCTAAATTATTCCTCTCGATGAACGCGTGTCAGGAAAGTTTTCGAAAATAAAAGATTCGAAGAAATGACGCGATAAGAATCGCTTCCATCGGCACTTTCGCGCAACCATTTTACGTCATTATATTCAATAATTTAATTTTCATCGTAAATCTTCCCGATACTTTATCGAACCTGTAATGTAAATTTTATTTCTGAACATTTAAAGCGGTTAAACTACATTTGCTAATTAGAAAATATGCGAAAAGTCGAGATTGTGTTTGCTATCTCACTCGACCCCCTCTCATTTTCTCATTTGTTTTTTGTCTTTTTTTTTTTTAAACAATACATAGTTATTTTTTCATAATAAATGTCATCGCGAATAAGTCTGTCGCATAAAAATTTGTACACGTATAGTTAAGCGTTTGTCGCGAGACGATTTACAATTTCATAAATTGAATAAAATTACATTGTGTCAGATTAGTTGGACAGATTTTTTCGCTAATGAAGACTCTTTAATAGACTCGTTGTTTCAAATGTCGTATTTGAGGAAATGAATTGTTATAACGTTACACGTCTATTTGTTAGTAATAACGGACTACAATTATATCGATATAATTTGTCATTAATATTATAATTTTTATGATTTTATGTATTTGGTAATCTTGATTTTGTATTTTTGTAAATCAAGTAAGAATAACGTAATAAAAATGTATAATTTCTGCAATGGCAAAATTTGCTGCTTCATTATTTAATTTTCAATTTTGCTACGTGGTAAACTATGCAACGATACAATTTCGCGGTATAAATTGCGAGTCAATTCTATTAAACATTGGCCAGCTTTTTAATTAAAATACCACAACACTAACTGCGTGTATAGGAATACGAACTGTACGAATACGAACTGTACAAATACAAATTCCATTGACAAACACATATTCGATTCAGAACAGATTTATGTCAAACTTTCAGCTTTATTACACGCACCAGTTACAAAACTTCACTTTATGATGAAATGTAACGCGTATGTGCAAGTAATGAAATTCAAATGTACTTGACTTTTCAAACAAGTTCACTGATTATCCTAAATTTTACGTTCAGGTATGAAGCAGGTAGTTAGTGGCTCTTTTAGATCGAATACATTACTGTAGCTGGCATTATTTTAGAATATAAATTGACTCAACTGAAAGATACTTTTCGGTGTACTAAATTGATGGTGGATCTAATTCGTTTGAGACGGGATTATCTTTTATTTCGCATTGAAACATAATTTGAAACGATGTCGAAATTCAAACTATATCACCTTTCAAAGCAGCAAATACAGCACGGTATAATTAGTAAGACACTGTTGCACAAAGGTAGATTGTGCAAATTTTCAGCCGTCGTAATTGACAGCAGTCCAATCTATCTCTTCCAACGGCACGAGTTCCCCTTCAAACACCTTGTTTCTGCATAACCTACCAAATTAACACATTAACAGTGTTTGAAAATTAACATTTCCAATGGCATTCCGCGTCCAAGAATTACGACGCAATCGCAAGAAAATACCGATCGTGTCAATTTTACTTTCATTTAATTTAAAACGCGATAAGATCTCTTCTCGAAATTTGTACGTTTATTTTCAACACGCAAGATAAATCGAAATATCGAACTATTATGTATATTAAAGAATTGATCGCGGGAGGATGATATTCCGAAACTAAAAATTCCAATATAATCGCAAGAAAATTCTGATTTCCGTACTATTTAAATACCATCGAAATTGTATATTCCCCAAAAATATTTCCCAGTTTTCAATATCCAAAATGAATGCGGATATCAAACTATCAAAGAATTCATCTCGAAGAACCACTTACAATTAGAATTTAACGCTGGTTAAAAACAGCTTCGAACAAAGAAGAACGATAGTATCAAACGAACCGACTCTTAATCGAATTTCTGTGAGAAACCACGGCCAAGCGTCGTTCGTCCGTCGAATGTAACGAAACGTGTACCTCATTGTTTAAACAGGACGCGTTTTACCGAGATATCCCGCGATAAACCGTAGCCCTACGACTCGACCGTTCAGAAACAGCACCTAATTTTATCGTCGCGTGGTCACATTAAATCTTGCGAAGCTACCGTTCATAAGCTAGCAAGCGATATTCTCGCGATCCTGCCTGCTAAACTGTTCGCATGGAACCGCTGAATGGTAAAACGGAACATGGAAAATTTCGTTGGCCGCTTCCAGTGGTACGAGCAAAGTGTTCGTTCGATGGCAATGCCGCGTTTGACGTCGCACGATCGACGAAACGTAAGTAAAACAAACGATCGGTACACGAGAGAATGGCAACTCGATGCAAACGCAACGATGTCGCTGATATCTTCTCCGTCGGCGCGGCTCGTAATTACCAGGCCGAATTGATTTTCCGTCGGTTGAATGGAACGATATCCCAATTGTGCGAAGCAAACCAAGCTTGGGCCGGCTGTCGTTGTACACGTACAGTGTACACATCGTATCCTTTGAAAATAACAGCGACCTCGATCGATGATTGCACGCGGAAAGGATGGTGGATATCGCTTGTATCGGGAGTGACGTTCGCCAATTGCCTCTCCGGTACTTGGTCGAGCAACGACGTAACGAGAATTTGATCGTCGCCGGATGACCATCGTTTCGTCGGAAATCTTCCACCACTTTTCGCCCCTTTTTCGTCTTCCTTCGCGACGGTTCGTCCTTTGAAGCTTTTGTCGAAAAGTTTGTCCGCTGGCGGGAAACAGATCGCGTTTCAAATATTCCGGAGGACGAATAGAGAAGCATTGAATAGAATGGAGCGGCGGATAAGGCGGCTCGCCGCGGAAATTTCAATTGCTTTCCGAAAAACTTCAACGCTGATGCGAAAGAATTTCTCCAGCGTTCTTCTCGACCGTGAAAACTTTCTTTTCTCTATAGCTTTCGCATCGTGTTAAATATCCCGTTCACCTGTTGGGATACGCGAAGGGGAATCCGCGTTGCGCAACTTGCGGATCGTTCGCACGAATTTTCCCGACACAAAGCTCGTTAATTACAAGACGGGCGATCCTCTAGCGAACTCGCAAAGTCCTCGAGTATCCTAGAACTCGTTGAATTTTCTCAAGATCGAGCTAGTCTGACGAGTCCGTGATGCGAAATCCTGATAGATAGTATTGGAAGAAACAAACCCTTCGTATCTTTTTATCGCCAGACTTACTTTACCGCGACTCTTCCCCGGTTCTATTCTTATCTCATTTCCCCTGTTCTTTCGGCTTGGTTTCGCGAGCGTGTCGTACGTGATCTTATCGTGTAAAAGACAAATAACTATTATCAACGATATTGAAAGCGTGTCACTCGACGTACCTAAATAGGTGCTGTTGGTAATAACCCAGAAGAGTTTTAGCGGATCAACCATTAAACCACGTTCATCACATAAACAACACGTTCCAATGGAGAAGCGTAGCTGGCTGCCGTGGCTGCTCAACCACAGGACACCGTAACCGCTTAACGCGTCGACACACACTATGTTCCTGAATATTCTGGATACCCGTCTTCGAGGTCCACCGGTCGTGCGATAAATCGATTCACAAATAACGATCACCGTGTAAGAACAATGTTAAATAACAAATTTGAGTAAACCGCACACCGTAAGTTACCAACGAACCAACGACGAACAAGCAAAAAGAACAAATGAAACAAACTGCAGGTAAAAAACTAATCACGGTAATAAACGCGAATTTTCAATCACCACTCTCTTCTTCAACCAAAAGAATTCCGATCGAATTTGTCGATTCTTCTTCACAGTGTCCTGCAACGATTTCTTTGGACAGAAGGACCGTGGTGATCTGTCGGATGAGCGATGATCTGCCTTCCTGCCTCTCCGTCACTCTTTCTCTCTCTTTCTCTATATCGCGACGCGTCGTCCCGAATCGGACCGGCACTGACGTTTCGGTACGTTCCGCACGACGCCTGTCATCGACATGTTTTTATCTCGCGGTATATTTGGTCTGGTGCGAGAGAGCGAGCCAGTTGCGCGGCTGTGGTTGTCCGAGCGCCGAACGAAAGTGGAAGGAGTAGAGCGAGTGAGTAGAGAGGGTGAGAGATGGTGGTGGTAGCGACGGCGTGGAGAACGGAGCACAGCGTGAGAGAAGGTGATTGTCGGCGTCGGCGTCGGCGTCGACGGCGCGGCTGCTAGATCGTACGCGAGAGTCGAACGCGGTGTGTATGTGCCACGAGCACGGACTAAGGGTACGGAACGAGTCACGAGGGTACAGTACCCGAGTACGCGGTACCACCAGGCCAGTAGATATACGGAGGCCGCAGCTCCGAGCTCAGATTTGCGCAGCCGCGGCAAATCAGTCGGCGGCGCACAATCCACGCTCAGTCAATACACTGTGTCACCGCGTACGAAACGTGGAATCGTTGGAACGCGGTTCATAGTCTATGGGACGTGTGGCACTGCGATATTCACGAATACGACGCCCGGTACATCGTCGTTCCCGGTGATACGCGCCAACGCAACACCAAGACTACCAACGGCGACGTGATCGCTGCGTTTGCACAGACCGCCTATCCCAAAACCGCGACTCTCGTCTTTTTAAACGACTACGCGCGTCTTTTCGCCTCTTTCGCGCATTTTCGTTCGCTCGCTTTTACGGCCGAAACCATCCCGCGTCGCTGATTTATCGTTTCCCGTTTTTTGTTTTGCAATAGTGCGATTAGTTGATTCTGTGGAGCACGGTTCGACTATCTCGATTGCTATTCGATTTCCGCAGTGGCGAATTCAGAAGCGATCGGAGAGGCGGCAAAATGTGTAAAAGTACAACTTTGAAACTACCTTTACGAGATTAAAAATTTGCCACTCTGTAGCCTGGATAATTCGATCGACATTAATTGTATACTTAACAAGTTTTTTAGAATGTGACATAATATTTTTATATTTTATTATTCTTGAAAGCAAAGAAGGACGGCACAGCCCCTATCGTTCTGGATCCATCGTTGAATTTCGGCTTCGCGTCGAAGAGGTAGATCAACGGCCAATTTTTCCCTTTGTATTCTTTAGGCTTTCGACGATATTCGGGATAGCTTCTTAAAGAACAGCACTTCATTGGAATATACGCGATGAAAAAACAACAGAGCTTATTTGATAGTAATCTTTATCGTCCTACAATTTTGTTATACGCAATATTCAAGATTCTCCACGTTTCTATTCTCGAGCTATTTCACTATACGAAAACACTTATCTTCTTCGCGATTTAGAGTTTCAATGGCAACAACAGTATATTTTAAACGCGTCTAATGGCAGAAAAGACAAATGCCCGTTCGTTTTATCGATGTCTGTAACAATAGAAAAGATACAATAGGAAAACAAACAAGGTAATAGCGGACTGATGGACTTCCATATACCTAATACAACGTATTTTAATGGACCTTTGTAGGAGTTTGTAATTGCGTTCCTTCGAAGGACTTCAAGCTCCAATAGAAATTCCTATTAAACAGCTATATACATGTAGCTACTTCGTTTTCCTTTCGAAACCGTAATAGACTACATTCGCTGAAAGCAATCAACGCACGGTTGCAACATTTTCTACAGAATATTTTACCAACCGTGATGGACAATCTTCTGTTCAAAACATATACGTAAAAATTAAAAACCTATTAAAAAAAAAAAAAACTATTAAACGTAAAGGAATAAAGAAAAGCTTGGTTTCAAAATCTTCGATTTACGAATCGGAGTTAAATGCGCTTACTGACTTGAGAAACGATCATGTATTTCGTACTTCGAAGTTTCATCCGTTTCTCGTCAATTCTTTCAGCCTTTACGACTTCTCTGTTTCCTAATTGGTCGTGTACATTTCTTGCCAATACTTTTTCGAGATTTATACAGATCGTTACACCACCGCCAGTCCAAACTTTGATAATATGACTTCTCGATAGAGATGAAACTCTTGGCAAACAAACGTTCGAAAGCTCTCTATGGTGGGACATTTTATATAAATTTACAACAAAAAATATAACTAAAATTTCTTTCGATGTTGATACCCGCGATAACAATGTTTTCAGCAAATTGTAGACAAATATATACTCAATAATGATACGAAAAATTGTATTCCTACGTTTTTAGTTATACGGTTATATCAACAAACGTCGAGAACTGTCTGTTATAAATTATTTCCCCGTTATTTGCAATCAATTTTACGTTCTTCCCAATATCAATATGTGACACGAGAATCTATCAGGATCGAACATACGTACGGTAACGATTCAAGAAACTCCACACTGCTACGTTTTCATTCATCCGACAAATCCAAGCTTTTAACCAACGATGCAACCGCAATATCGAGGAATTAAAGTCTCGTACAGTCAGACCGCTTCCCTATCAGCATCTTATTCGTCGTCGTTCCACTTCCTTGACGATGCCAGACAAGATCGTCGAAGCGTATTAGAGTCCGCGTTGTTAGCCAGCTATCGTCTTTCGATTCGATCGAAAGTCGATCGCTGTAGTAACTGAATAAACGTCGCTAGTAGGGCCAGAGTCTATCTATCCACGTCGTTAAACCATCGCCAGGCCTGTTTTACTCGATATCCCGCTATGTTTACGTTCGATTCAATTTTAGTTAGAAATTGAGAAAGTGACTGTTACGAAAACGTCGAATTTTATCATAAAATTGTATCAATGTAATCGTAATAGTCGAGTCAGTGCTAATAAAATATCAGAGTGTTCTCGAACGTTACGTAATACATACAATAAATATATATAAAGTTATCAAAGAAACGATTAGGTTGCGAGCCGGTATACCTACACGTGTAAAATACAAAAATCTGTTCAAGCTGTTTAAAAGAATTAAAATAATTTATGTAAATCGTAATAATTACGCGTCGATGCCCCTGCGGTTTCTAACCCGAATCCGTTTGAAAAGACTGCAACCGGACTGGATAGGAAACTCTAAGAAATTTATCGAAAGTTTGAATCTGTATTGTAAAGTCACTTACAGCGCTCGTGAAACCAAATCTCAAGATACGAAAAAGGAAACGCGACAGATAAACGTAAAAGAAGTAAAGGATAAAATTGTATTACGCGAAATCTATGAGATTATGATATCATCGAATACACTGGTGCTTTATTTTCTAATACAACTCTACAGCCTCGTTTCGGTTGAAATAACAATTTTTAAACTTTTTAATAATTTCCTAATGTTTGTTTAAGTTTTCGCAAGTGCCTAAATTTTATGAAACCGCGAATAGACAAACATGAATTTCGTGAGCCGTTGTACTTGGAATATGACACGGATGACAGTACGCGGCGTGACAGCCGTTGACAGCGAAGACGCCGATGCAGCCGATGAGGAACCGGGTGTTCCGACGCCCTGTTACGTTATCCTGCGAACAATTTCATACACGACCGCGAGTCAATGTGGACGGGACACGTAGAATAGCCCTAAGCTATGGTCTGTGATTATCACATAAATCATGGCGAAATGGATTGACCAGCGCGTATTTCGTAGCCAGACATTATGCCTAGTGTTGTTTCGCCTTGTGCGCGGTGCCGTTTCCTGTCGAGAGCCGATCGAACTCCATGTAGAACGCATACTTAAGTGCACTTTGACCACTCCCGAATGCCATAGAATTGATTATTGCGAAGGCAAGACATTGCCTTCGGAGTAAAATTTGCTGAGCTATGGAAATCTTGATCCGTAGCTGCTATGACAAAATTGATCGATGCTGGCAATGTTTCGTGAGAAATTCCGATAAGTGAGTTTCTGCATTTCGCGATTTCTTGACAAGCAATGTCTGGAAAATGTAGGCAAATCGAGAGATGTAGTCTGTCGTGTTTAGGATAAACGAGGATAATGGATAATACAATGGCTGTAATACACTGAGAAAAGTATTCGTACATTTATGTCTATGTCGTATGTGTTTTCAAAATATTCGAAATCAAAATATAAAATATCTTGAAATCTCATTCGCGCAATAATGAAACGCGACTGTCGTGTTTACGTGTATCGATAAAATTCGAAATCGACCGGAAAATATACACAGAAGTTACAAGATATTTGCAATTATTGCATTCGTGTGTTTAACAAACGAACGAATACACAGCATAAATAGCAATCTTAAGCAGAAGATAAACGTTAAATATGATCCCATTGAATATCATGGTTTATTTCAATGTAATGGATTACCAGCTCTTTAAATACGTCTCTGATCTCTGCGAAATACATACTGGGTACTTTGCAATTTATATGTATGTATATTTTCAGATTCGTTTCAAACTTTACCAACATAATCGCAATAGTCGAATCTCATAACAGTACTAATGAAATTTCAAAATGCTCCGTGTAACACGCATAATATATTCGAGAGAGCTATGTACAAGTGTCGGGATACTTTTGCGAGCTTGTGTAAAGTCACGAAATATTCGTTTCAAATTCATGATATACGAAGAACATGTTGTTGAACGATAGTACGAAGAATATGTTGTTGAACGATAATGCGAAGAATACGTTGTTGAAGGTTGTAAAGTTCACAGGAATACAATTTTGTATGGATTTTTAACTCTTCTGGACGCACACGTGCAGTCAATGCTACTGTCGTTCTCTATAAACGTTATATCAGTATATAGATTATGGACGTGTATATCGTGAGTTTTATGAAAGGGTGACACATGTAAAAAATCGCCAGTTTTGAAATATTTGCAGAAAATATCTCCAAAAATATTATTTGAAGTAAAACAACGCGTTTTATCTATTTTATAGGACTTTGCCGTTAAAAGCCAAGCTAATGCAAAAATGTCAAACTGCTAACCTAAATATATATTTAATCGATATTTGCGTCGCTCAACATTCCGCACAGTACGTAAAATTTATTTCAATTCCTATGTTATCTGTAGAACGCGTTCACGTTCGGAATGTTCGTTGTTCAAAGAATTACAAAAGTGTAAAAATTACTACAATATTATTCATCGTAATAGTTTCACGCAACTAGACGTCAAAGTATCTAAATACGGATACCGTCAAAGCAACCGCAACAATTTTAGCTGAAATTTAATCAAACATTAAAACAAACAGCTTTTAATTCAACCTTACTGTTTCTAATTATCCTCTCCGTACGTAATAAAATCCACAGCGAAAGAATGATAGTTGGAGGATGTTTTTAAAACCTTATCTCCGTTATTTGTTGACTCACTGGCGCAAAACCGGTGACCGGTTTAGTTCATTTGCTAAACGAGCGACTCTCTGGTCGCTGGCACGACGTAGCTTTCAAGGCTTCGGATTTAGCGATTCTCTTTGTAACCCGGTGCGGCAATTTCGACCGTTTCTAAGAGGATATGTCCGTTGCCGACGCGAAAGTACTTTTGACTGTTCGCCGAGAGAGCTTTCCTCTGTGCGCCTTTTTCGCTTTGTGACGGATGGACTGTTTTCAATGGTATTAAGAATACCACTGCGAGCCACGTTCACTCTGTATAGCCTGCCATGATATTCCGAAGATGACTAGCTAAGGACCTTTATATTTGCGATAATCGTCGTCTTCTGATATCTTTCCAACGACGTGATGCTCTCTTCCTTTACTAAGGTTTTTCTTCAAAAAGACTTGCCCGCCTTATAAAAGAATGTAATGCTTTTGATACGTTGCGATTCATTTTATGAATGATCCTCGCGGAAGCTGCTATACTTGAAACGCTTTTGCAGTGAAACAGTTTGCACTGACGGTGCTGTATTAGCGATACTTCGTGAAGCGTAGTTGTTCCGATACTTAACCATGCTTCATTGGCACGTTGTTATTATTCAGAAATAGACTTGTTGTGAAAGAAAGCTGCCGCTCGTTAGAACAACTTGTCTCCACAGCAAGGATAAATAGAGATTCGCAATTATACCGTTGTTGAAACTGTTATAAAGTTTCAAAAAACTCTTACAAATAAATCTTTACGTATTCGCGGAATATTTAATCTCGTTGAATAATCCTTTCCAATTTTTTTTTTTTTTTTTTTTTTTTTTTGTTGAAAATATCGAACCGAATAGCGCGACGTAACAGTCCTGCTTGCTTTCCTTATAATTTATCACGATATTAGATATCGAGCAAACGTTTTATTCCAATGCTAGATTTCGTTCACTGTGACGGGCTACGTTGTTGTAAAATAGTTTCATAAAAATATCGCTCGGTTAAAAGCTTCGAGAATACTTTCAATATGCTCGATAAGCGTTAACGCAAGTTTCTCTCGCAAAAGAAATCGTTCGACGCAACTCTTTTCAATGTCTATATCATAATATTCGATTTTGCAGTTGACTAGCTACCCCTGTTGTAGTTTCCAATTTCGTTCTATATGGTTAGAAAGAGAAAAGCAG
This sequence comes from Bombus fervidus, assembly GCF_041682495.2. Classification (NCBI taxonomy): domain Eukaryota; kingdom Metazoa; phylum Arthropoda; class Insecta; order Hymenoptera; family Apidae; genus Bombus; species Bombus fervidus. The sequence goes on from NC_091532.1 coordinate 1,568,807, forward strand.
AAAGAAAAAAAAGAAACGATAGAAAAAGAAAGGAAGGAAAAAAAAAATGGGAAAAATCGAACGAAACACTAGCGACATTGGTCTGCGTGTTGTATCGAATACAAACATATTTGTGTAAATCCGTCTGTGTACATTGTAAAATTGCTTTGGAAGCTGCTGTATCACGGCTGAACGTAAACAATACGATTTATGGGTTTTCCTGACGGATAACGATACTGATTTTAGAACACATTTGTATAAAATCGTTCTCTGTTTCGTGATTATTCGTCGATACGATGAATTACAATCAATCGATACGCGATGTTATTGTTTCGTGGAATTCGTTTGCGCGAATTTTCCAACCTATTACAGCGGAACGATTATTCTGAAGGGAAAGTGTTCGATATCGTGCAACAGTAGTTAATTTAGATATTACGTAACGCACAATGGTCATTTACGTCTAGGGCTTTAAAGGATCTAAATGGATTTAAGCGATCTATTGTTTCGAAATTGAATAGCGATCTATTATCACAACGATGAAGTAATATGTTTAGAATCAGAACATTTCGACGAATGGTCGAATTGTATTAACAAAATTACTATTAACATTTACGATCAGAGGTGGTTAAAAGCTACTTTTCGTGAAAATTTATATTATTTAAATATTTAGTCATCCGTAGCGCGTACCACTACCAGTCTCGATAAAGTAGATTAGTAGATAAACACAGATACATACAGAGGCGGCAAAACGTTTCGCCCGGTATTTCTGGATTTACTGTTTTCTATATATATTTCGAAGTCGCGACATAAAATTCAATCTACGTAAAAAGGGAGGATAGATTACTTGAACGCTACGTTTAGCGATTTCCAGATTAAAAGCAAAACTCACGTACACGTATCCCCGTCTTCTCGATTCTAATATTTCAGCTGTGCTCATAAAAGAAGAAACTTCCATCAATTTTTTCCCAGCCTTCCAATTTCTTCGCCCACTGAAACGATTCTAAATAATACGATTTTCCTCGACCTACTCGAATTACTGAAAGACTCTAGCAAAAAGAATCTCTTGCGATGTAAGTGAGTTAACGATATAAAATTCCTATAAAATTTCCAATAACGAGGCTGACCTGCAACTTCAACCCTTTAATTTTAACTAGATCAAAATCATTGGCCGGCGTAGGTTGATTGCGTGAAGCAACGTCGATTCGTTTCTGCGCAATGGGAAACGTCATCGCTCAATTTGCTGCGCCACTGATTGTGAGTGCATGATACCGCGGATCGCGGGAATGCGGTTTCCACGTCTGACGACGTTGACGAGAACAACTGCCGACACAATACGAGCCAACTGATCCAAAACTCCATTACGCAACCCCCAGACAATTTCGGGCCGCGTCTACGCCAGTGTTCGCTTCGTTGTGCATCGAAACACCGGCGCAGCAGAATTAGCCATTGTATCGTGATTATCAGACAAATGGTAATCGGATACCGACCCGTAGGATACGATTGCTCGAATAATCGTTCTCTATTTAATCCGAGAACTCCGGGCCCGCTGTTTGTCTGAACGATTTGATTACGTTTAACTACCACTTAGGCAAATAGTATGCCGTTGCCGCCAGCTACAGATTACTTTTCTTTCGAGGTCTTAATCTCAGCTTTCGGGTATCACAGAGTCGCGATAGACTCTGGCGAATCGAACATCGTTCCCAGATCGGAAACTTGGGGGGGGGGGAAAAAAAAACAACTCAACGATAGCTTTAATTTATCCTTAGAACGATAATCCTAGAACAATCCTCCCTAAGAACAATTTATTCGCTTCTCTCCTTAACGATGAACCTGGTTGCTTCTCTTCTTAAATGGACTGACACGACGAGTCGAAGCTAGTCGAGATGAATTCAATTGCATCTCGAGTCTCGTCGAGGACTGCTCGACATCTAAAAGATAGATTAGACGGTGTCATCTGAGCTACACGAGAACACGGTTTCTTGCTGATCGAAAGATAAGAAGGTTCGAAATGGTAAGGTAGCTTCGTTTGCAGAGGATTAACGTAATAAGAAATTGAAGAGGGCTTTAAGTGGGTTTCTCGCGAGAAAAGCCTAATAAATTGCTGGGTTTAAGACTGTCTCAAAATCGCGTTTTACCGGTGATTATCCGCGATCGTTATATGCTAAGATAATACGATTGCCAACAGATATTGTTTGCGATAAAAGTATCGAAAGTTGACAAGGAATAAGTTTGCAGGAGGCGAAGAAAAAATATCGGTAGTTGCTGGGAAAACTAGTAGCGAAAAATGAAAAAATCCGTGCACCTTAACGATCTTTTTAAATAAATGATATTGATTTTGATCAATTTGCCAACTGAATTAAAGTCTTCGATTTAAATCGATTTTACCATTTTAATCGAGATGGTATACGTCTTTTAATACATTCGCTGCTATTCACGCGTATGTTACGCGTCGTCTTAAATTTAGTTCTCGGCTGTCCTTGTTTCGATATATTTCAACGAAGAGAAGAGAAAGGCGAACAAAACAGCAGGCAGTTGCATCAGGACAAATATTTTTGTTAATGGAGAAATTGTAATAGCAACAAACGTTTTGCCACAGATCTCGTCGGAAGGAAAAATTATTTCCAGTAGTTTACATGAAAGTATCGATTTGCGAAGGATTTCATACATATATACGTATACATACTATGTACAATATATCTACGAGAGGTACACACAGTAGTTCTATGTAGAGTAATCATAAGATTGTTCATTTCGACGTAAATTGACCGTTCGCTGTGAATGGAGCTGCTTGAGTATTCTCTTAAGTGAACTGGAATTAATATGGAAACTAATGTTTCGATTGAACGTCAGGCATTGAAAGTGCTAAAGTGCTACGTATTACTTGTCAAACGATTTAATTACTCCGCGAGGTTGCTCCGCAATGAATCACGAAACTTCATCAAGAAATGGCATTAATCTTAAAACTACACAGCCAGCGCGTTAAGCTTATACTTACAATGCTACGAACTTTCTCCATTCTTGTAGTATAGACTAAGTTAGCAAATCAAGGTTTTTTTTAATAAATTATAATAATCGTACAATGTGTATGGAACGTCAAACACTTTACGAATACTCTTTGTATAAAAAATAACGCTTAAAAATGACAAACGACTTGTTTATTCAATCCTTTCTTATTTACACGCACGTAACTGTCAATGTTAAGAGACCACAATATACTGAATTATCAAGAAATGATATCCAACGTCATACTTTTTTCGTGAAACAGCGCAACTATGACGAAAATCAATAAACGCTTGTCAAAACATTCGTGCTTTTGCGAAGTTTAACCGTGCGACACGATTTATACATAAGGTAAGCGGCAGCTGCGCTATCTTTCATTCTCCTAAACGTCCAAATTTCTATTTCGCGCGTCAGACAAATCCCTATCTTTGACAACGACGTCGTTGAAAGCAGATGCAGGTGCAACTTTTCCAGCAACTCCAGGCAATTTTAGCCACCCCGTTGGAAACGCTTCGCCATAGCCTTGCGCTGAGGTGTTCGAGCAGCTTGCAACGACCCACACCTATAGACGAAACACATTTTTCCACGCGCGTTTTCGTCCAAACGTCGAGGGATTTGTATCCCGGTCCGAGGCTCTCCGCCTAGCTCGGTAATGCGAGTACCACGAATAATAATACGCAAGTTCGGAAGACGCACACGTGTTCGGAATAGCATACAACCGAGTGGGCGGTTTAACCGCCCCGGCCAATTTCCAAATAATTTTACCTACAACCACGATGACCTACATAAGGTCAGCAAAAGGGAACCGACTTGATCGATGCGATGGAGCCATCGATTCCTCGTCGCAAACCACGAAGAGATTTCGCGTAAACGAAACGCTGAATGTTCCAATGTCCCTCCGATACCCAGAGACCGTCCTGATTTTACAGTTAGCTGACTTAATCTCGATACAATACAAGCGAAACCTAGTTTATTTAGAGGATGTTCGGTCGCGTGTATTTTTCAAAGTAGTCGAGAATAGCGGCGAATGTTTGAATCGTGGTTTGGTTAATCGGTCACTGAAATTTGCTGGACAAACTGCTTTAACTCTTAGAACAAATATAGATTAACAGCGGGGATAAAAGACGAAGGCTACTCTGTGCTACCGGCTCGGATACTTTCCTGAGTAACGTGTGCTTTAGCCCGAGGTTATGGGACTACAGCGCCGTTGAAAGTGGTAAATAAAAGCTTTCGATTCTAAGCTACCTCCGTCCCGTTTCATTCTTTTGACATATCAGGTTATTTCTTACGCGATATCGTTGCCTGGTGGAAATGGTCAACAATTACATTACCATATATTATATTAATATCCGTGCGTTGGAAAGAAATTCGGTTTTATTACGAGTAGTAGCCGACTCTGTAGAGGAAATAATATCAGACGAAATAAAGGAGAATAATTTGAAATTATATCGTTGTAGATTGAAAATTTGCAAACGATACCATACAGCGAAAGAAAATACTCTTTAAAGATCAGATCTTCGAGAAATCTATATTCCTTTCATTTTAATCCTAATGAAATAGCATTAAATAGGCTGTATGTAGTTTTTACATGGAATCCGATGTTTCTCATTTCTGATCGTTGAATTCATAACGCGTTATTACGCATTATATGCTCAATTTTGTTTCCGCGTCCAATCTAATACAATGACATTTGATTAATGGGCATCATTTACATACTGATTCATCATCGCATAGACCCCAATTGAATTATCTGGTAAACTATGGTGAACCGGTAGTTAGACAACGAAATCGGATATCCTTCGAAATCGTATTTAAAGCGAATTCGTTCGACCATTACGTTAATATCATCGTTGTGCCAAATTACGAATACTTGTTCTTTCTTTTGTCCTCATTTTGCCTGCCAAATTATGTATCACGTAATACTCTATTCGACATTTTGTAATTAATCGCGTTTTCCAACAATTTGCTTATTCACTCGTATAGCAAATAGAACGTGAATAATTGATACTAATGAATAGATACAATTTATCGATAACAATTTGAGTATAAAGTTAAATAATTCTTCGTCTGGTATACGTACATGTTACAGTAGGACCATCGTAATCGGTCGATACCTGATTTAATTATCCAAAACTGGTTTTATCGAAGGTTTTCCCTCGATAATCAAGCATCCATTAGTTAATTCTTGAAAATTGTAAATACGAACAGTAATGGAACTATGGTTCGTAAGGAAACAGAACGAGATTGGTAATCGAGATTAAAAGTCGCTTTTATCCGTTGCATTTCGTTTATTTTAACAGCTTCGCTGCGCACTTGTAAGCGTTCCAGATACACTTCAAACACTGGCTGTGCAACTATTTGCCCGTAAACGGTTTCTTCGTACCTGTACCTGATACATACACTTACCAGTGCAAAGTCGAGGATGGAATCAAACATTTAGATATTTGAGTTATAACACTTCGGAGAAAGCGGTTGCGCGTTCTACTCGTCGCTTCTATGTGCATTGTTACAAATGTTACGAATTGTCTATCGTGTCTGCACATCACTGCGCGCTGGTAGACTGTTAGTTGTCCGCTTGATAAATGTAGTTGGGAGGAGACAGCAGTCATTGGCGAAATTGGATACATACGCGTGTTACTCGTGTGATTTAGTCCGTTCGTAGCTCAACGTTCCAATTGGTTCAATGTCATCGTATTCGGATTCACCGTATGTTAAACTCTACCTTATCGAACGACTGATATTTTGACAAATCTCCCGAGTTCGATCAACTTTTCACGAATATTTAGATTCAGTTTTTTACAGCTTGGAATTAATTTACCACGAGTTTGAGATAAGACAGTAAGACAACATTATTTTAAATCGAATAATGATTTCTCAGACGAATTTAGCGAATTATTAGCTGACATTTCGCGTTAAATCACTCTATCGCAGATTTGAGGCGAGAAAATGGAATAATCCGAGAAGTTAAGCGATAGGTAGAACGTAGACGTAAATTAAGAGATCGAGGATGTCACGTTTGATTTCATTGAAAGATAGTCACTTTCTTGTGGAGTTATGTTGCGTCAAAATATTAAAGGCGACGTTAAAACGTGATACGGACGAAATAAATTTAACGGATTTAACGAAGACCGTGAAGAGAGATTCCAGAACGCCTAATACCATCTTGGAATCTAACGCCAGTGAATGTAACATACTCGAACAGTATTTGAATTCTTCGAGTACCAAATACCATACTTGATGTCGTCAATACATGCATAAAGTTTCTCTAGGACTAGAAAAGTCGTACTGCAAGTGATATAGAGTGAATTTCGTGTTTTCCACATAGTACGAAGGTATTTTCAATTAAAACTAATTTTAATTCATTTCTCGCGTTCCTCGTGTGCCAACGTTCGGATGATTATAATCCTGTTTGTTCGCTGAACGCTGACTGCAATGATATCCTTAAGAATTATGCTGCATGAGAAAAGGAAGGTACGCGTCTAGGCAGAAGCAACGAGGTGTCTCACAAAACCCATAAATTCCGTTCCGCTGTAGGTACGGTTGATACCGTAAAATATGCTTTCCAAGCATAAAATACTATGCAATAAATTGCTTGGTTCGACATTCATACTAAACAAACTTCTTGGCGACGAATGGAGGGTCGTTCCTCGGCTTACAATGGAAATCGTAAAAAGCACTATGTCAGAAATGTTTCGTTGCTCGAGCGTAAAAAATGAAGGCTTTCCCGCGGTTCCAGATAAAAAATTGCGGTGCACCGCAATGCAACAAAAGATAATGTTTATGAAATTTACGACTTAAAACGTTATTCTACGTTAGTGTCCATTTATCCTGTCTATTTGCTATATTACCTGTCATATCACAGTTATTCTACCTACCGTACGAATAAGCACGCGTACGTGCAGCTGTATTCCAAGAGAAACATCAATGACAATAATTTACGAAAAATAGCGAACGAACAGATTTTACATCACGATGATTCTTAGTTGACAAAATATTCGCTTCTATTACAAAGGATAGACAACGATATTGTTAGCGCATATGATTCTTTGTTGCAATAACGAACATTGTTTTTATTGTATCATCAATTCGAAATTGTACGTGTCGTAAATTGAAATTATTTAATAAATGTTCATCGGTTATTCTTGATATTGTTCGGTTAATTAATAATTACGAATCGGTTCGAACAACACGTGTTAAATAATACGTGTATCGAAGATTCCAAGTGTTGAACTGTTTGACTCAGTCCTCTTGCCAGAGGCTTCATCATCCTCCTCCGCGTAGCCGGATTCTTCTAGAAAACACTTATCGCTCTATCCAGTTTCCACGTACCATCGGACATCGTGACGCCGAGTGTCCCCGATTCATGGGCATCGTGCACATGATCCTCGGCTGCGGATTGTAAGGCATTAGAGGATCCCTTGCCGGCACCCCGAAACTATGGCGAAAATATATTCGTGGTATTCCTTAAAAATATTACCGCTCAAAGCTGCTATCTAGTCCAAACCCTGACGAAACGTTTATGGCTTGGGCTGTCGGCCATGCAATACTTTTGGAAATGAATGAAAATATATATTCGCATATACATACATACGTATAATATTATTTTATAATCGATGATCACAACTGTTTCATTTTCTTTGTATTACTTCTGTTCTGTAAATTACGTTGTATCGTAAGGAGCGTAGTGTTTGTTAAAGAAAGCTATTTTAGAACAGTCGCTTATACCGTGGACATACTTGCCGAGAATTCTTCTAAGCAGGCTTATTTCTTCCCTGTGGAACGAAGACCTAGTTACCGAGAGCATCTTTCGAAGACGAAATAAGCTTCTTTCACTTTTTACATGAAAATGAGAAAAAAGAGTACAAAAAGCATCGAGAAAATCATAAAGGAAACGCAGTATAATTTGTACGGATGATATTACCAGCGTTGTGAGACGATACAATCGATCATTTCTAAACGAAAAAAAGAAAAAAAAAAAAGAACCGAGTCTTGAAGAAGAACGGGACAAAAGAATGAAATTGGATCATGACGATACTTTATTCTCGTATCGAAAAAAAATTGCATGTCCAAATAACGGAGAAACGTTCTACCATAGTTACGCTCGCGTTATCACAAAGTCAACAAGCCACAAATTATACTTTTTACTGCGTGGAATTCGGTTAATTTCAGCAAAGTTTTAGTGAATTCAGTTTCGGCCACGACGAAGATACGTGGAACGTGAATTAGAAAAGTTAATCTAATGGAAAACGAGCATTTAGCTATTGTTTCCTATAAACTGTTAATAGTTGTTAGCGGATCCGTTAATTGTAATCGTTTGCAGCTTCGAACGAACTGTTTTCTGTGACAAATGTTCAATACGTAATGGTAATTAGAGTTGTTGCTAATCACTTTCTGTTAATATTTCCGTGCTCTTGATTTTACGAGACAAATACGAGTACGAAGCAAATACTTGTACGATACAAAGCGTACAACAGTCAGTAAATACAAGATATTTTATATGCAAACATAAATCAGCCTATGATATTTGTGCACATCGTGTTACTAGTGCATATGTTATCGTTCAAAAGTTGGAGAAGTTGTAAATTCTATTCCATCGCCCATTTTTTAACATTCAAGATAAGATGATCCTACGATCTTCTTCCTGGCTGAAATTTGTAGCGTAGCTTCTCTAAAGTATCAAGCTATAAACCCTGCTTCTACAAACCAAACATGTTACGAACTTTCAAAGTTCACGGTAACACCGAGAAAGTTGTGTAACCCTGATTACACGACTTGAGTTGTATTTGCTATTGCAGCCGAGATACGGTAAATAAATCACCGATTTAGAAAAAAGAAGTCTAAATCGTACGATCGATATTGTTTTCGTATTTTATAATACTTCTCCTCGATATTGATAGAGCAACAACAAACAACTCGCTACAGTATAGCATACAGTATTTGTATACCAAATCACCAGATCATACATGTTCATGTACGTGTACAAAATAATCTACTTTTAGCTTTTAGACTAATTATTCGACAGAGCTCAACTAAGGAGTCCGACGCAATTAAATGGAAGATTAATTTCATTTTCTTATTTATGCTACGAATTTTCGTGTCAGACGCATCGTTTGCTATTTCGATTTTTCCATTAAGAAGGGACAGTTTGCGTTATTTATACGAAGAAGAAGAAACAAGGGAACGAAAAAAAGCAGTGAATGCGAAAAGGAGAGGTCGATTAGCGCTTATCTTGACACAAGAATGCGGTCTTAATTGCGACCGGACAAGGAAGAAACGCGCGTTAACCGACAACGTTCCTAAGCATCTCGAGTTTCGCAGAGTCGAAAGTTGGCGCGAGAAGCGATGAGAGTTGGTAAGAGCGATCAGGATCAAAGATTTCTCGCTTGGAAATCGAATTTCGCTGGGTGTACAGCAAAGTTACTTGGCTTGAAAGTGGCGCGCGCATAGAACAAGCAATGACAAACTGGCTGAACCGAAAAATCGCGTGGAACTTTCGCGACGTAACTCACCGGATAAGTCCGCGGCCCATCGAATCTGGTAAAATGGGTCGGGTGAACAAATAGCCGAAAGCATTTCTCCTCTTTGCGTTAGTGGTCACCGTCGTCTCTCGTTCTTACATTCCGACGTTTCCCGAAATGTTTCGCGTTTCAGATCGATCGACCGTTTGGAAACCTTTTCATCGACTGTGAGCTGTGGTACCGTGCGAACAGGAATATGGTGCGACCTTTTACGGAGAACGAGTGAATTTTGGATGTCGAAGATGCATGGGAGAATCGAGTGTCAATCGTTTCAAGTTACAACTTATCGTAATTTTATGATTGGATGCAATAAGTCGCTAAAGTATTTGCAGAAACATTTCCGCGTAACGTATGTAACTTTGAAACAGCCTCGACTCGTGCTAATCTTAAGTATTACCTAGAAACGTAATTTCAAACGTTGAAAATTTGTAACTCGCGTTCCTTTGAAGATGGTAGCTTTGAAAATTGGCTTAATTTCTCGCGTGAAATAATTATGAAACTGACGAAATCTTATAAGGAGTCTCATTCGCAAATGGTACGAACGCGTAAAAAGGAAGTCCAGCGGTCTCTATGGAAACGCGTCCCTCGGAAAGAATAATTCCACAGCTTGGAAAGAATTAAAAGACAAAGCATTTCCTCGTTGATCCTCGAAAACAACGACCAAGCTGTTCTCTGGACAACCTCGTTAAGAATATATGGTTTTATTTGATATTTTCCGTTCGTATTTTTCTTTTGATTCTTTTCCCCTGTTCTGTTGCGTTTCTGTTTTGCGTGAGGTTAACTCGCAACGGTTGCTTCAATTTTCATTTCTGTCCCTTTGTGATGCCGTAACTGACTCGTTACAGCAATATCGTGCCGGAACGAGGATAGAAACCACGTTGGAGGGGCTTGTTTTATTTGTAACAAAGTGGCGAACGATACCGGCAGACAACGTTTACAGACGTCAACGTTGATGTACACTAACCGGCATACAACCGATGCAAATTAACACATGTCATACCGACTCTGTACAAATACACTCATATGTTGTTCAATGACAGCGCATCATGGTATCGAGTCAGTTTTTCATTGTAACAACGTTAAAACAATTGGATTTTTTGGAAGGATTACTTTGTATCCTCTTCAATGCCATGTGTCTAAAAAAAAGATACGTTTTTGTTTAATGTTGTGGAAAATAACTGAATAACTCCAATAACTGAACAAGGAAATTGGAAAAATGTCAACGTGTTCGTTTATGTACACGTAATTTAACAAATATTATTCAAGAAAATAAAGGATATCACGATGGCAACTTGTAAATGTTACAAATTACCGTAAACTTTTCATTCTAGCAATTTTATGAATTAATTTATGCGTGCACACGAACGATCCACACGTTAAATTCTTTGATGCGATCTTATAACAAGCTTCGGTATATTAATCTCTTTGATAACAATTTTCCCTTTGATGTTCACGCGATAAAAGATATTTAACACGCGTGAACATAAATTTTCAGGAGCCAACGCACTCCCTGCAAGAGAAGGTGAAAGCTCTTCTCGAATAAATTCGTTCGAATTTACTCCTCGAACCATCGCTTTTTACAGTGCGGAACGTGTATGAAGAAAGAATTCAATTTTATCAACAAGAGGAATTAAAGAGTAAACGCCAACCTTAGAAAGAAAGCTTAACGGAAAATGTACAAAATGTGTAGTAGCACCTTCGATATCTGACAAGTTGATAGAAAAGCAGGGTCGTACCAACTATTAATCTCAATCGAGTTTCGACGTTTTTATTTATACGGCATGAAACGCGAATCGAGTGCAGAGAGTTAAAGCGGCGATAGTCAAAGAAGAACAGTTACTCCGAAACGAAACTACGACGTCTGCGACTCTATTTCCGGACGTTGAAGAGAAACGAGCAACTTTTACCGAACGAAACGGTATTCGTATTTTCCTCTTTACTTTACACTGGCCGGAGACTAAATTTCAATTTCCCGAAGAACTCTTGTAATTACACGGTGGACCGTTTATTTGTACAAACGGCGAAAGCGTGCAGATCCATCTCGCAAAACGCGACTCTGTTAACTTTATTCCCAGCTTCCATGTCCCATCTTCGTACGTGTACGTACTATACATGCACGTGCGTATAGGTGAAAAGAAGTAAAAGTTTCTAGCGGTGTCTTTCTCCGCGGCAACTTCGAGCTTTTGTGACCAAGTTCAGCATCGTTTGACTGCGATATTCTCTGGACGCGACGCGACGCGACGTAACGATAGCTCTACGAAAAGTTATTATTCCGAATTACACGGCTCTCGTGAACCTCTGGCTAACGTGTAAAAATGTAGAGAAAAAGGAAAGGAAAGAAGAGGAAAAAGAGATTCGAGATGTTCTTTCTGAATGAGAGGAAAGGGAAATTGAAGAATTTTGGATGATGGAAGAGAATACGTAAGGGAGATAAAAATGTGAATATTTAATTTTATCAGAAACCTTAGCAGAAATTAAAACGTTGAAATTATAATTTTGATAATTGAATAGATTTTTCCTAAGACGTTACTTGTCAGATAGTCGTAATAATTTCGAATTGAACGCATTGAACGCGTCTAAGGTTTCGAGTGATTTTCATAGCTATAATTTCGCTGGAGAAGCATAGCTGTAGGCGAGAGATTGAAAATGTGGAACTTTTCAATTTTCTGCCAGTATGATATTCTTAGTCTTGGCTACGCTTTTTCATATTGGATTAGCGAGTCTTAATTAAAGTATATAAGCCGGGTTTTGCGTCACAGCCAGTAAATTCTCAAGGGACGTTTTAACCACGAAAGTTTAAACCTGATAGTACTCTTATCTACTAGCTAATGTATTAATTCCAGGAATGTAAATAAATGGAACAAGGAACGGACTTTGTGATTCAGTTCCAACTAAAGCTTCCAGTCTATCAACTAATTTCACAGAATTGTTACAATATCTTTGACAAATTACTTCTTTTCCATTTTCATTTGTATAATTGAATAAATTATGTTATATAAAATTCCTTCTCGTTACGATACAAATCTACCTCGTACGAATATTTCACTCTTCTTTTCATCGATAAATAATACATTTTAAATAATATTCTCATCGATAGATCTTATCGCGAAGTTATCACCAACGACAAATTCTACTACTCTTAATAGAATAAAAAAAAGGGGGGGGAAGAAGAAGGTAAATTCATGAATTGATAATGTATTTAGACAACAAGGAGAAACAATTTCGCCCGCAAAACGAGGAGAAACGCTGATAATAGGAAAACGTTGTTTACCTCGTTTTCGGTGGCGAGAAATAAAAGTTCCTCCCTTATTCGAGGGAACCTGTTAATCCGGTTACACGATCCCAGCTTCGATAAACGCGTTAAAAGTGCTAACGTGCCGACGGGATAAGCAGCTAAGAACCACTGCTGTATGACCGGCCCAGGAGAACTTAGCACACGGAAATTTTCGAATCTAAATTTCCCTGCTGTTGCTTGTCCAGCGGAGATTATAGCGTCGTGGTGTTATCGTCGTCGGCTTTGCAGCTGCGATTCACAAGTGGAAACTCACAGCTTTTCGTTCAAGACGTCGCAGAACTTTGTCTTCTGCTTACTTTCTTTCTCTTCGTATTCGAGATTTTCTCTATCTTCTCTTCCTTTTCTCCTCTTTTATTTATTTCACGGGTTTGTTTAACTCACGAGCGACTTCTTTTCGTAAGAGTCCTTCTTTTTACGTCTACGTTTCGCCTCTTCCATTTTCTAAAACAATTTCTATATATTTTTTTCATCGTTTACGAATATATTTCGACGAACCTGTGTACTTTGTTTATCAAATTCGCTGTAACAAAATGTCACAGAAATATACAGAAGCAACCGTCTGGTGGAAAGATCGAAGATAAACAGCAAGGATAACGTCCTTATTGCACGAAGCGAATAGAAAGTCTCGGAACTTTCGTATATTCTGTTCCTTATCCTTTCAAATTTGTCAATTTCATCTGTACAGAGATAAACTGGGAATTGAAAGGAAACGGATCGTATAGGAAAACTCGGCGGAAGACAACGTCTTCAGCAACCATGTACATTCGTTTCTTTACCCTTTAAAAAGAAGCGATAATACCATTCACGTTCAACAACTACATCGTTGCATCCCTATCCGAGCAAGCAGCAGTTGCGTGTTCTTTGTTACACTCTTTGCATCAAAGAACATTACGAAGAAACGGTATAAAAGAAACGTATTATTTTCTTTTTTGCGGTAGTTTAACAACGTATTACACAAATAAAGCGCAAAATGAAAAGTGCGTCTCTCACTTATGCAACCGACTTTTCTATTTCATAGAGTATTGCGCTACTCGACCTCTTCGCTTTATTAACATTTAGTATTTGATTACGACTTTAGACTACTTTAGACTTTAGACGACTTTAGACTTTGGACTACAACCTTACCTTTCGCTACAGAGGAACATAAAAGGAATACTTGCATAAATATTCTTTTGAATTTCAATAATTCTAGTCTTAAGGTCTATCGTATAAGATTATAGTTTCGGAACGTAAGGTACACGAAGGGAAAGATTTTCAAACGATCTTCTAGGAATTTGATACAATTTTCTATTTATCTAGCGTTAGGGTTTCAGCCGTGGAAAAAAAAGTTTTTAATTAAAATCCAGTTGACTGAAATACGTGAACGTACTCTGTCGATTCGCTTAGTTCCGAAACTATGTTGTAATTTTTCCAATATCGACAAGCTAATTAGTTATTCGTAATTGCATACGGTGTTCCGAAAATATCGTTGCGGAGAAGTTATGCGACTCAGCTGTCAGTTTTCAAAACTGTACAGCGAACGGGGTAAACTCTGTTTATCGCCTATTTGCTTGAAACTTTCAAATTGCAATCATAGTTCGTTGGTTGTTTCCTGTGTTGTTCCAAATTTATTCGCAAATATATTCGAAATTGTCGATCGCCTGGGTAGCCCAGTTAGTAGAATAAACTATTTTGCGATATATTCGTAAAAAGCAAGCAGAACAGAAAGTGAATAAAACATTGCGATGGTATTGACGGAACGAGAAGTATTTCCAATTATATTTTTATAAAATCCGACTAAAAGATAACTTAATGAACATTGTTTATTTCTATATTCTGACCTGTATAGTCTTCTACAGAGAATATCGATAAGAAGCAACTGTTATGTAATATATTAAAATTTTATATGGATTATTTTTATGAACGTAGTATAATGTATAAATAAACTATAGAGGAGATTATTCACGATGGTTACACGCAGGACCGGCGTGATCCTTACGGGGCCTGAATAAACATTCAAATCCTACGCTTAAATTTTACAACGAGGAATTATTTATTTACAAATGCCCTTACATATTATATATTTCTTATAAGATGAATATTAAATAATAATACGATCCAATAATAGTATTAGATAATTTTTCTCGCATTTTTCGACGTCAAATCTTTGATAACATCATAAAAATTGATCGAATTTGTTACTTCACTTTCTATTGACAGAATAGCCAGAGATGGAAATCTCTCTTGGCTTATCGATGATCGCAGTTAATTTTCGTAGACCGCGGAGCCTCTCAAAACGCGGGGTCGGGTTCCTGTCTCGCGTCCGCCCTGGTTACACGGATTATCACAAAAGTAGACAGACCCCACGATGTATTAACGACGATTAAATAGTTTGTTCTGTACTACGAGCAAATATAGATTTGAATGAATAAACAAAATTTTACGTTACGCTAGACTGTAATCTCCAGTTAATATATATACATATTTTATTTGTTCATTTTCATCTTACATAGTCTTTTGAATATTGAACTAAAGGTAGGAAACGCGCGTACTTTCGACGTTACAGTGCTCGTCTAGAGCGCTATATATTCCTATAAAACTGGCAGCGAAGCCGCAGGAAAAGTTATAGAATCACCTGCTTTAAACTGAGCTGTAACAATGTACGCTGGTGCGAAAATACAGTCAGAAATGGCCGGAAGAGCAGAATGGAGGGTGTGAAACGAAGGGCCATAGAACGTCATTGAGTTAGAGACACCTTAACTCACGAGACAGGCGATGAAACCGCTATTCACTGTTTTAACAAGTTGTTTCCAGGCTTACTGGATAACGTATAGGCCGTTACAGGACAACGAATGTTCCCCGGCAGTTGTCTCCGGAAACTGGCCTTAAGCCACTTGCTCTTCGATCGATTTTTCTTCCGTCCTCTCTGCCAGATACAAAGCCGATAGGACAGTTTCCAAAACGTCCGAAGCTCGAACGACACGATGTTCTTCGCGTTTGTAGCGACAGTCTTTGATGAAACGTGTTTTCATTGCGATTCCTTTGCAATTAAGGAACGTATTTCTATGTGTCACTGTGAATTTTTCAAACTTTTTAACAGAATATAGAAGAGGTAGATATACCGGAAAACGTTTCGTTTTTCGAAGAGAAATTACTTAGAAGAAACTTCGTTTCCATAATGAGCTATTGATAACATTCTGCCAGTGATCGCGCGTTAATCATGTAAAGAACTAAAATATGAATTGCATATTATATTGTCGACTGTGTAATACGTTGTAGAAATTTAGAGGGATATATAATACGTTTGTATTTAACATATCTGTGAAATGACGAAATGTTTGACAAATTTTTCAAATGATTTATGCATATACGTGTTTTTCGTGTGAAACGTTAAAGATTCAGCGTGAATAATTGAGATTTATTAATATTCATTTCTGTCCGTTCCTAATAATATGCGTGCAAAATATTTTAACCTATATCTCGTTAAATACAGATTTAACATAAAGAGAGTATTGTATTATATAACAGTATATCATTATTTATAATGTTACATAATTGTACCGTCGCATTATATGATAACGTTCGCGCTGTTAACAGATAGAAACGAATTAATGTAATTTATATCTGTTTGGACTTTTACACGATATCTTTCAATGAAAATATATTAATCGATCTAACTAGCAATTAAAATAATTAAATTTAAAAATTTGAAAAGTCTCTGAAAGAGATTCTTATCGAATTCTTTCACAATCAGTTTCCGAGCCACACGTGTAACAGCATTTTCAGGAAAGAAACTTCGACGTTCGTGAGTAAAATTTCATCATTTGGAGCGTAAGCGAATAAAGAGGATTAAATTTAGAACTATGTATAAAAAGTGCACTTCTAACTAATTCTATCGAAAAAGTGACCCAAAGAAGTCTACCGTAAAGTAAGTAAATGTATTTGAAAATTCATCGAACAACTACGAATCTCTTTGTAAAAAAGTTCTTTTCTCTCTGGCCAACAAAATTGTTTCCGATAATCTTCCTCTATCTATCAATATAAAACTAACTGCCAGAAACTCGATTACACATCTATAAAGGAAAAGAGACAGTTACTTGTCAAAGATGAACGAGCAGTTTGAGCAGAGAAAATGGCAATGTTAAGATCTCTTAAGAACAAGGCTAGATTTTCTCTACACTTCATAAGATTCAATGACAGGATTAAAATCTGGTCGTAACGCGAAGCCGCCTCGTAATTTTACTTTTCTGCTTCGTCACGGTGATCCGCGCAAAAGGGCAATACTGTTGCGAGTCCTGAAATAACGACGCGATACCGACATCGTCAACAAGATCTCGGATAACGGGATAATAAAATTGCTACGTAAAAAAATACGTTGGCTTTTCGTCCTTTTTAGGCTGTCCGTGTCTGCAGTGCTTTTTGCTTTTCGATGCTTACGTTCTCAATTTTTTGTATGTACATCTGTTCGATACCTTAGGCCTTAGAATATCCTTCTGTGTTGTCTTTCGAACAAACGACAGAATATTGTTATTGTTATTGTTATCACCGAAAATTATTATGTTCCAGCGTTTCAACAGAAATTTCTTCCCCGACACTTACATTGTAACTTTTTGCATACCTTTCCAAATTTTATATCTTTCGTCCGTGTTCGAACGAATTATTAAATTGGTTATTACTGCCTTGTTAAAAATTTACACTTTGGATTGTAGGTTCGATCGAACTGAATAATAGTTTAAATCATAGAAATTTCTACGATGATCCAATAGAAACATCATCTTTCAGTTAAAAGACGCTTGATAAATATCAAGTCATAGTGTAATTTATAATAGTAAAATAATCCTAGATACGTATCGTGAATACATATTTGATAAATATTTGTATTTTACTGGAGTCTAGTATAAATAAAAAATTAGTTAATAATACGTTTACAATTTATATTTCGGATGTTTTTGTTTGATACTAAAATATAATGGAATAGATACAGGATAGGTTATTATAACATTACTATCTATAATTTAAAAAATTTTTAATACCGTACCATGTACAATAATCTAGTCCCGGTATTCAGAGAATTAAAGTTGCCGTGGTGGGATTACAGTTAATCAACGGAAATATTGCACTTTTTCAATTATTCATTCATCTCTGTCATTTAATACCTCTGCATATTACGTGGAATAATTAATCTCTTTTTACAAAACAGTATCATTGAACAGTCTTCGTAAAAAAAAAAAAAAAAAAAAGAGAAAAGATTGAAACGCGAGCACGCACCCAAGAATCGTCAAAAACAAATGATTCACCGGTCGTGTAATAACTGTTATGAATAATTATCGCAGTTCCTCGTACGTCGAAATAAACTGTTTGCTAGAAAATCTCGCCCTCCATTTTTAATACACTGCTTCCGAACAAAACTTTCAAAATTTTTATACATTTCTGACATTATCTGCAACACTAGCTAGCTTCTAGCAGTTTTAAATTTTCGAACAAAAAATAAAACTTAATGATTAATGGTATTTAATACCGAATAAGTTTCGAATACAAACGAACGCGGAAGCAAATAACCGAAAGGAACAATATCCAAAGAATGGTACAGTTACAATTTCCTATATTTACTATTACGTAATTTTTAAATTCCAAATACGTATATTGTTCCTTAGCTCGGAGCAATACGATAATTGCAACGATATTTTCACAAACAACTGTATTTAGGCTAATAGAATATTCCTTTTTAACTGGTATTCTTCGTATCTCCTTTATCATATTGCGTTTAATATATCTTCGGGCTTACCAAGTAATGCTGTCGCAAGTGGAATCTTTCTAAATCATGTTAAACTCTCCATGATTTATCGAACGGTCGAACAGACCCCGAACATAGTTGGAACGAGTTGGAATAAAAGAACAGCAGCTGGGAGAAACAGCAGGCATCTAACGAAGCACACAAAGCTCTGCGTGTCTGCGTATGAAAAACAACGAGAGTCCAAGCTTCGAGGTATAATCCGTAAAAAGGCGTTTCGCGGAAAAACACGATTTTAATCTGTGCGCAAAACGATGTACAAGAAGCACGTTGATGCTGAGGCCAGCTTCAATCTCCGCCAGGTGATTACAATGTAATATTTTTCCTGGCGATGTCCGTTTTGCCGGAATTAAATTTACTATCTTTTTATACGCGCCGGATATCCTCTCGCGTTCGATTACTTTTCGCACGGGAAACAAAGGGGTATCTCGGGTTAAAAATCACCCGAGCTGCAGCTTGGCGGAAAATACCAGCGAGGGAACTGGTGGTCGAATCGAAAAGTGTTACGGGTTTAAAGCCGTGACTCGAATAAATTCTTTATAAAAAATTGATCGAAATTGCGCATCCACAGTCTTGTGTCGTGGGAGCGGTTTTTCGGCAAAATGGATTTGAAAGTCGCTGGTGTGTACACGCTGTTTATTAATGGCCCATCGCGATGAATAAGCGCACTCGTCGTTCTCTATTGTCAGAATATAAATTAGATCTTGACGGTTTTATCGTATACGTATGAATCGTCGAGAGTAGTCGTTTTATACAGATCCTATTGCATCCTCGGTTTTCGCTATAATTTCGCTATATAACTGGTTCCAATTTAATGTACCGTTATAGTTAGCTATAAGCTGTTGTTTTCTTTTCGCTTGACAAAGAATATATTTGTCCACTATCTTTTATATTATAGTAAATACAAGATCACGCAATAATATTCTTCGACGTGTGATCATTAGGAAAACAATGGATTTTTTTTGCATATTTATAAGAATTTATAAAAATTTAACTATATAGCAAAAGAGAAATTACTTTGGAAAAAGTCGTTATCTCGTCCGATTAAATTTTCCAGCCAACACATCAAATTCCAGAATTTTCAAACTAAAGCGAAATAATCGACGGCCGTAACGCGATCAGCGAATAATCGAAAACCGCGATACAGATAGGGAATTCGTCAATTCAAAATACTACGTTAAATCTTACAGCCGATAAAGCCGCAATCTGAGCGTTAGCTGGAAACATATCGACGTTACCTGAAACATTTCTTTCTCGCTCGCGCTTATATTTCGCGCGTATGTTAGCTGTCTTGCTCTCGCACGCTCGATCAGCATCGATATTGTCGCCGGAATTTATGGATTTCCAGGTCAATACGCGGTGACAGGAAGTACGTGCAATAAGAGGAATCGTCCCGTTGGCACATCTCTCTGGAAATCATTGGAGCCGTAGAGCGCAGTTCTCTGCAATCGGCTGGCGCCGACAGACAACCACAGACTTCGATAATCGTCGGCTGAATTAATTCCAGATTTTCTAGGCCGATCAAAAACTGGGCCACGGCCCTCGCGGTGAAAATTTGCGTCGATTTATCGAACTCGTGAAATACGCGAGTCCAGAGAAACTTGCCTCTCCCTGCCATTACTTTCGCTGCTAGCTCTAAGAATAAAATACACCTAACTATCCTACATCTGCAATTGGGCAATTCCTTTTATACATTAAACAGAGAGAAGATTACCTCTACAAAACGTTAAAATATTATTTCGAAATATCGTAGGTTCGCTATACGGATGAATAGATCTTCGCGTTTTGTCATTTTGATCTAACAAAACAAAAAAAGAATACTTCTCACTGAAAAAAGCAATTTCACGTTAAAGTTTAATCGGCCGAAAGAATTATACCACGTGTAAATAAATTGATTCGCAGTCGACCAAAAATATTTCACGATGTCACTTGTCAGCGTTGAATAAAAAAATAAAAAAATAAAAAAAAAAGGAAAATGTAAGCCACACAATGTTCGATACACTATTGGACGTAAATTTAAAATCGCAAAACAAATAAAGTTACAGCAACGATAAAATTGTATAAATTTTTTGATAACTTTTCACTAGGTGGGATGATAACGCGGTTTGCTAATATTTCGTATTTCCTTCCTTCTTTCTTCTTTCATTCGAGACGGGAAAAATATTATTCTTTCACGTTCGTTTTGTTTACCCGAATATTCGAATCAATTTGAATTAATTCAATTCTATTCGATCATCCGCCCTCCTGTTTCCTAAACTGTTCGATCCTTCGTCTGGACCCGAGATACGAATCTTCTTACCACTTTCACTCGCTTTTCTCCCGATCGTAATTTGCGTGCCGTTTATCGCGTGCAACCAAGTTATTCGAATTCGGTCGAACATTAACTTGGCGAAAGTTTGCCGACAGATTGTGGCAAATCTTTCCCCGGCAAACTAAGGAAGTTTAGCATTTAAGAGCGATCACACTTAATTAACCGTTCAAGTGCAATTTTATGTCCTGAAAATTGCGACTATAATATCTTTTATCATCGCTATAACCAGAAATACGGGTAAACATTAAAAAATTCTAAAAAAATTTTATTAGAATGTTTCGAGATATTAGAATTTTATTAGAAAAGTCGTTGAAAAATCTCAGCCTGAATAAATATCGTCATGCAAATAAACGTGGAAGATAAAATAAGTATAAGATTAGATAATAAAAAGAAAATCATTTCCTCCGACAATAGCAAGCGTTTAACCGACTATTAACGCTTTTTCAAACGAATTTAACGACAAGTCAAATGGCGGCTGAAAGATCCTTGGTGTAAATTCTATTTAACCTAAATGCCGTTTCCCTGGCATTAATTTGTCGACGATGTAGGAAGCAACGAAGGGAGGTCGCGTAGCAGTGACGCGCGATCGTCCAATTTTAATGGAGCGAATACGAATAACGACGTTCGGAAACGATTATTCCCGTTAAGCTACGATTTCTGGGAGGCAACGCTGTTTCGTAGCTGTAGCTGCCCCGGGGAAACTCATTAACTACCAATCACGATCAAAATGAGTTAAATAGTTGAACGGTCGCGCGAGGCGTTGGCTTTCATCTCGTACACGCTTCATTTACTGTAATTTGCCATAGAATCCATATAAATGCCGTCGTATAATGAACTTTCCACCTTCTAAATTAATTCTTCGTGAAAGTGTCAACATAGGTGCATTCGACGCATCAAAAACTATAACTTTGTTACTCCTTTATTGGAAATCATGGTTTCCATCGCTCTTTTTCATCCTCCAGATCCTTGTTTTTTTTTTCCCCCATAGATAACACGTATATAGAGCGCTGATTTAATGAAAACTCGCTGAAGGCAGTTTGTTACAGCCGAATCGCTATGCAAAAGGCCCCGTATCGATGTTACCACGTTGTATATTTTAAATAGCTACGGTTTTCCGTACCCTGATCGCCCCTAGCGACCTCCGCCATTCGCGTCCTCTCCTACGCTCAATTCATGTTTTTAAATCTCTCGGACGTCGATCGAACACGAATTAAAAAACTTCCTCGTTTCTTGTTTCTGGGTTGGAAAATAAATAGCAAGTTTCGAGCCTTTCCCAGTTGCAACGTTGCTAACGTTCATCTAAATTGAGATACTACGCGTTTTCGTTTCACGTTCAGCTGTCGTGAATTTTAACTTGAGTCGTAATACGCGCGATAGTTGGGTTTATAGCTTGTACAAACTCGAAAAAATTGCTCCTCTCGTTATTGTGAAACGTTTATTGAACTTTGTATTTTGAAATAGTCGAACTGATAACTTGATAGTTGCTAGATTCGTGTGATCTTCTTATTACGTAACGTGGTATTTAATAAAATATTTGCGTTTGTAACGTCAAGCTTTTACCTGACTGTACAATTCTCGCAAGTACATTACAGAAAAAATGCCTTTTCCTAAATTCCAAATTAACGGAATAATTAGAAAATATAAGATAAGTTTCATTTAATCGTGTAAATGCGAGTAGTTACTTTATACGAATAACAGCTGCGTTTTACGGTTCAATTTACGATTACGTACCTTGCGGAAGCGTGCTTGCGTTGTTACAATGTAAATCGATACAACGCAAAATAAGCTACACATTTTTTTTTTTATTATTAAGCTATTGTTAGACCACTTTTATAATCAGCGGTACATATGCATACATTTCTTTCAATTAATCGATTACTTTTACAAGCTTTAGCAAAGAAATAAAATCCGATATTTATTACTTGATCTTAATTTATGCTCAGAATATATTATGTTATTAGTCGTTATTTTGCGTGAGACGTAAGATAATATGATTAAAGTTGCAAAATGGTTTTCATATTTCACGTTTTTAGTGTTTTTTATTCAGCTAAATTTTCAGTTTGTCTGTCTCTGGGTAAAATTCCGTAAGCGAAATTACACCCACCCCTCGACCAGCTACAGAGTTGTAATTTGGGACACATGCTCATTTCCAATGACAATACGATACAAATTTACAAAATTGACAAACTTTTTTTCTATTTTAGCTTACTTTTTTGTTTGTCTGTCTGCCTGCTGTCTGGGTGGAATTTTGTAAGCGAAATTTCACCCACTCCCCGAGGAGCTACATAGATGAAATTCGGAACGCATGCTCATTTCCGACGACAATACGATATGATTTCAAAAAATTGACAACTTTTCTATCGGAAATGATTGTCTGGTTAATTAAGACGAAATCTGAAAAAATCTTTTTATCCCGCAATGGGATTCAATGTATATTGTCGGATGATAGTTAACGAGTAAAAAGTAAAAAATAAAATAAATACGTTTAAAAAAAGTACGAAAAATAATTTTTATTTAAAAATGTATTTACTAAAAGGAAGAAGATACTTGTCTTGATCAGATATCGTTAAGTGATTGAATGTAATAATAATACACAGGGATTCCATATAATAGCCACATAAACAAAAGTCATTCTTTCTAAATTTTTTTAAATTTATACATTTTATTTCCTTTCTCGGTCATATTCTCGCGTGAATTGACTCGAATGCAAAACATTGTTCAAATGTGCAACCATAAAGGCATAAATTTTTAATTCAAATAAAAAGGACATTTACCTCGATCCCTGCAGTATTTTTCGTTTCGAAAATAACATCTTCCACCTTCGTGTCTCTAAAGACCCATAAAAAAAGACATCGTCGTATAATAAACTGATGCTTTTACGATTTGCTATACACAAGAGGATTTTTCATACTATGGACGCTATAAATTGATCGGTAAGCTTCAAGAGTTTTTCGATTTAATAAAAACTGACTTACTTGCTTCTACGCGAATTTGTCTTTACCTTATTTCCTGATAAAATAATACTTTGGAATCATCGTGTAATTATCACACAAACAATTGAACCGTGATAATATCTATTTCCATTTTCTACTGCTGTTCATATTTGCGTGAACATCTTAAAATTTCCTATACGCGTGAATAACGAATCTGATAATTACCTATAAGACAAACTAACTCGATCATTAGTTAAAAATTTCCAGAATTTCGGGAGATGTGATAATACAACAATGGAAATTTCATTCGTCTCCTGTGCAAATGCCAATAAAATATTAATCAACATATGGATTTTTCTTAATCGTTACCGTGCCCCAACATATGAAATATACTTTCCTTTTTCGCGTATCTTTTATTCGAAACAGGTCGGAAGTTGTTTAATATCGATATGTCCAGCTATTATCTATGTCCAGCTTTAAAAATAATGTCAACTTTCCGTTCAGATCGAATGTCGCGGACTCTAAGTCCAACGTTTCACTTTAACGCTCCATAATTCTGACAATCAATGTCACTTCTATTCTACCATTGCAGAGAAAACGTCAGTGGTACCATTTACGTGGCCATATCAACGTGGAAACATCGATCGAGCCGATAAACGTCAGAAGGAGGAACATTTTTCACCTGGTTATCATCTCTTGAGCACCGCAGTACCTTGAGCTGCAGAATGGAGAGGCTTTTATCGGAAAATACGGAATTTTACCCACGCATCCGACCAACGAGATACGGTTCCAAACTATAAGAATTCTTTCTATCGATGGAAACGGCATTTTGCAGACGTTTGAAGGATTTTCGTAGTTTTCTGGTGCTGACTACTCCCAGACATATTAACCGCGACGTCTGCCAAAGATCGCTATACCAAACGATCTCCATTTCTGCCCGAGAAAGGCCTCTCCAGCCAAACTGGTGTACGATATTTGGGATACTCTTTGAGAACGTTCCACGTTATAAGGAACATCGGAGCGCGACGCTGGTCCGTTCGACTCCTATGGTCGGATAAAATTCAATTTTGTAACGTGCCTCTAGATTTCGTTCCAGTTGTATCGGACGCTTGTCAGTCGACTGTTTCCGCTTATCTGGCGAAGCTGAAGTGCGAGACAATCTCTAAACCTGTGAGACAATTCTCAGGAAATTGACGAGGTGTCTGGCACCCAGGTGCTGCGTTTCCGATTTTGCTAACGTTCTACACGAGCTGCCAGTGTTTTACAAATTCTTTTTCAAATAGGATTATTAGCGCGTGAAAACGAAGCGAACGGTGGAATAGCAAATAATATTATAATTTAAATCGGATTTGTTTATCGAAGTACGAAATTTTATGATATTTAATTATCTTTACACAGATTTATAAAAAAGTGTTTGACATTTAGGGAACAAATTCGTGCACTTCTTTAAACATTTATCGTGGCAAATGATCGAGAATAAATGTCAATCTACTACAAAATGCTTACAACATGAATTAAATTATTCGACTGAAAATGGTTTTCAATTTCCTGTCTCCAACTAAATTGTTTGATTGAAAAAAGCAAATAATTTTGCCCCGCATATAAAATACTATGAAATTAAAATTTATATTTAACTTCAATTTTGTTTCGACGAAATCGTTGGCGCATGAGAATAAACATTTCTTTTCATATCGCTGAAAAGATTCAATAAACAAATTGTTATTGCACATTGGTAAACAAATTGTTATTTGTACGTTTCAACGCGTACTCGAAACTGTACGTATAAAACGACATATTCGCGTTATCGGAGAAATCATTAAAATTCTATGGGGAGCTTCGAGCGCAAAGATTCCAAAAAGCACGGTGTTGATTTATCGATAGTTTTCGGTGATCTATGGGATTGAACGAGTGAAAAAATTTGCTGATCTGTCTTCGACCGAATGACCACGAGGAAACGACGACCTACTTAAATTCTCAGAGGTGCAACGAGAACATCGTGTCCAGGAAAAAGCTGCTGCCTAGACGTTCTTCACGCTCAACCAAACTGTAAGGCCTTAAACTTTTGTAAAGATACGAACACCCTGCCTAATTGAAACATTTTCACGCGTTCGTTGCTTTAAAAGGCGGCAAGGAGTTTGTGATAAAAGTTGATCGATTCAAAGGGTAATCGTTCAAGAAAAAAACAGCTTCTGGAGCCGATATCTTCGAGTCGTGGTAACATCGTACGCTTTGAATCTTTTTCTTCTCTTGCGCAATTACGTTATTCGTTAAATTTTTTCGTTTTCGCTTATGGGAATACGATACATAGAAATCTGATGAGAACATCAATGAAAAGCTCTGGTAGGTGTTTCATCAAGTAGTAACTTTTTATAATACTTCTGGATTCATATACCTTCTAATGAAAGCAATTATTATTATTATTATTATCAGAAATATTTTTAATTCATAGACGACAAATTTCCTATTAAAGTATTCCTCGTCACCGTCAAAGTGATCGTTTCTTTACGAAACATTCGTGTGATTTTGTAGAAACGCAGAAAATGTCGGAAGTATAACATGTCGAGAGTATATCTTGGCCACAAATGATATACAATTAAACAAACCAATTTCACAGAACGGTAAACATACATACGCGCGCATACATATATATATACATGAGTAAAGTTCAATCAATGATAAACAAACACATCCTACATCGCTCGAAACAATAGGGACAAATACGGAGAAATGTCGCTAAGGGAATAGATCATTGTTATTATTATTTTAGCGTAGCGAAGTTCCAATTAAAATGTCCCAAGCTTTAAGTCAAGTACTGTTTGAGTGTACGATCGATAAACGATACAAACCCTTCAACGAATTCGAAAACCTCATCGATCGTGCACATAGTTCTGGCGTACACGGGAAACGGTAGAAGCGTTTCTTCCGATATTTTTCGTCGCTCGTGTCCATCGTTGATATACAGAGACGATCTCGACTTCGAATCGAAACGCAATCCACGTGATCTAAATACCGAAACGAACGACTTCCTGCGTGTAAATGACACGACGGAAGACAGAAAATCGTATAGTCAGTGGTTCTCGCCAGGTTGACTCAAGCTGGACTGCTCTCTAACTCATCAGACATAATCCATAGGTAACGCAAACTTGTCTGGATCCGGGCACGACGTGCATTGTCAATAACGCGATCCGTCAACGAAGCTACCAGATCGATAATCACAGGGTTCCCTTTCTCCTGGATGGAGAAATGGTTGATGGATACACACAATGGCTGCGGTTTGCTGCGCAAGCGATATGAAAGCGCGACAGTTACGATGTATCCGGATACGTCGCTCGATGCTCTGACAGTTAGTGGAAATATTTTCTTTGCCTCGGTTTAGTACGGATAGGCGTCGTTTCGAGTGTCGCGCGCGTCCACTTCGATGAAACGTTGCTGGTGAAAAATTGAAAAGCAACACGTTGTGGTCGAGCTTCGTGAAAATAGTGGACAAAGAGGAGATGATGGTGGAAATACGAGCAACGATTGGCTAATGACGAAAACGATTAAGCAGAAGAACAAGACGGTGTGTTGAAATAATTTCAAACGTGAATTCTAATCTTCTGCTAAGAAAGAAAATGCAGATATACGGTACGACTAGCTGTATTTCAGTAGCAACGAATGTATTAAACGATTTAATTTAAAAAATGTCGAATGATTTAGTTGAGAATCGGGAAGCAGTTACATGCGACGTATCGAACGAGTGATAGACTAAATAAATAAATTGTACAATTGTTGCTTTTTTGATGTATTTTTCAATTCTTTTACCTTATACGTAAGCAAGGGAAAAATCTAACAGAAAGTTCTAAGTTTATATCTTACGCGGTGTGAAATGCAGAGATCGCGCATTTTATCAAATATATTGCCATTGTTACATATATCGCAGGCAGCGCTACTTGTTCGCAATTTTTAGTTACCGTTTTGCTCTGAACACTCGCAAGTTACATAAGTAATGGGTATCGGCGTAACAAAGAAGAGGAGCTGTATTCATCTCATTGTGTATGCCGGAGAACTCACTTAAATTATCATTCCTTTGTTTGCCCTCGTTCCTCTCCATTTAACAACAAAAGAATATTCAACGAATTTCCCAGACTGTCTCGTTTACGTTCCCATCGATTCTTTAAAACACCTGTACGCGTTCGGATGCATAAATTGAATATTAATAAACTACAGCATTGCCCCTATAATATTGCCTCGTCCCAAATAAATCTAACAATTTCACGAATTTTATCTGTTTTAATCTTCGTATTCGTAAATTCACAATTAACCACGAATCTAATAAAACTTGCTGAGCTTCTATTCTAATCTCTATATCCATAAATCTGTTATTACGTAATCAGCGATAAGAAGCAGATAAAACAGAAGAGCTATCGGAAAATTTCCCTAAAAATTATCGCAACATATCGTAATAGAATCCATTAAACACGAAATAATCTGTTTCCTAAAACAGTTTTTGTTACAGTCTCGATACGAGTTTTCCTCGCGAAATATTCATAATTTCAAGCATTTTGCTTTACACTCTGGCTTGCACGTTGCCAATGATCCACCACAAAGCCGGCCAGCGTGCGGTGGTCAGTGGCAGACGCTGAGTAAGCATCTTTTTACTACCGTTGCATTGGTACAGGTTTGTACGTATTTCACAAGCAGAAAAAGTGGGTCATACTGTCTCCGGAATTTTCAATAGCCACTCGATAATCTGTATATTTTAAATGAGACATTTTAAAGCCTCGTGTCTCGGCAAACCAATTGCAATATCGGCTTGACAGAAAATACATTCCCAGTAGCGCGCTTTATTCAATCTCCTACGTGCGTTTGCATTAAGAATTGCGTGCTATTTCAGTTAGATGATATTTTTACTCGAATTAATGTTGCTTCGTCGGTTATTAATGGAAATTCTTTGTACTTCTTTCTAGTTATTTAATTATCAGATGGCAGTCTTATTATTGTTTTATGAGAAATCAATGTTAGCTTCATCCGCATCGTATTATCGAGTTACAAAGAACTATGCGCTTGATATTTTTTCCATCGCTGCTTTTTTCTTCGTTCTTTTATTTATAATTTTATAGAGCGCGAAGAAATTGAACTACCTGTTTCTAGAAATATGATAAAATATAGTTTATTAAGCGACGAAAATCTTAGTTGTACGTGTGTAATTTGTGTAATGAACTTTTCTAAAGTATCTGATATTACTGCATACGTTCTTTCTATATATAAAACAATAATAAATATTTCGCTGATACTACGTTGAAGTACTTTTCGCAAAATATTCCATTATTTAACCTTTAATAATTTAACACTCTCGTAACTAGGAATTTCTTCCGGTCGCCAAAACTGGAAGCTGCTTGATAACAAGTAAGTCTGAGCTTAAATTTCTTGCGCTACAGTAAAGGAGTACCGTTAACAGGACATGAATTATGTAATTTGATATGAAACATTATACTTATGTTTGTTATTCCATGATAAAGATACATATATTATTTGTTAAAATAGAAATCTCAAATTTGTCTACAGTTTTATACTTGCGTATCATTTTACCATTTTATAAAACGATGGGTAGCAAACCTAATCGGAAATTAATAGAAAATACGGATAGTTTCCTACAAGAGATTTACGTGACTATTAGTTGTCATTCTTAAACTTTTTCGTCTGAATATTCTTTAAAATTTAATTGTTGTTTCGTGAATAGAAGATCAGGTTTATCGATCTAACTCTTTCAAATGGCAACGATAGAGAGAAATACGTATACGTAGATTTAATTCGCGTACTTTTTACTCGCTTCGTGACACGCAGTATTTTTACGCTCATAGAGCCACATTCAAGTGTTTCAAACGAATATACAACGTCTCACTTTATCTTAATATTCTTTTAAAATTGTTGCAAGCGTCGCATTGTTTTGAACAACCTACGTGACAGTGACTAATTTAATACGTCTCCGACAACAATTGCCCTTTCTCGTAGGCATTGTGTAAAGTAACAAATGCGTGGCATACAAACGTAATAGAAAGATTACTCTGTCATATACTACAAACACGTTACGACTTACAAATAGCTTGTAAATAAAGAAAACGTAAAAACGAGTAACAGAAACATAATAAAAGTTTCGTTTCGTTTCCGCGTAACTAAACATCCTATCGAAATAAAAGATTAAAATTGCAACAAATGGCTAATTAAAAAGCTACGAAAATATAATCAGTACAGAAAGAAAGATCAACGAAGGATTCCTCTGTGGTATATCCTAAATTTGAAACTGCTGTCTTTCCCGTTATGGAAATGACCATTCTTCCACCGATGGCGTGGCAATCCTGCGAAAATACCATCTGAAAATTCCGCGCCCCATCATTCGTAGCTCGCATTCGCCAGCTGCGTGGGCTCCAATTGAAAAGCGATAGAACACGCCTGGAAAGCTAAGGCTTACAAATGAAAAGCCTAAAGGGGTCCCGGTCGATGGAATTCGCTTTGTCACCGAATTGCACGCCATCCGACCGATATTCGCGTGGACCTCTCAACCCGGACCACGAGACATCGTTCGGGCACACCAAAAACTCGCAGAAATTAATCCGGCCAGGCAGCGCGAATCCGCGAACGCGTTTCAGCCAGAAACGAATTTTCGACCAGGTGAAATGTAATATGCGACGAAACCTGACCGCTCTTCGTGGTCGTTCGCTTGATGCACTACCTGCCTAGCTATACTTCCGGTCTCACGCGCTTGCTTTAGTCTCAGCTTGTTGCTATAGATCAACGCGTTTTCAAAAGATACGTTGGCGCATCGTGTACGCCGTATGATCGCCGCAAATTTCAAACATCGAATATATTCGATTATTTTTTAACGGCGTTCCATGTCGATTTCCATAGTATTTCCCGACGTTACGTTTCCGTATGCGTAAGCAAAATTGAATAAAATGTAATTTGTTCGTGTATTCAAAATATCATAATAGCTTCACGTCACCTACTATTTTTTGTTCCACGTTGTCGTGGAATTCTCTTTGGAGAATTTAATTTTTCGAAGAGTTCTACGATCAACATTGAAAAGACCCGTTTACGTTGGGGCGCAATTTTATAAGAAAATAATTTTTTTCTCCCATTCAATAACGAAGCTGATTTGATATAAATACAAAATTGAAATATAATCATTTTCGCACGAACCAACGAGCTGAACATCGATCGGAAACACACGCGCCAGCTCGTTTTATCAAAAACGAATATCAGAAAACGTATCCCGGAATACCTGGTT
This sequence comes from Bombus fervidus, assembly GCF_041682495.2. Lineage (NCBI taxonomy): Eukaryota > Metazoa > Arthropoda > Insecta > Hymenoptera > Apidae > Bombus > Bombus fervidus. The sequence continues at coordinate 1,599,877 of NC_091532.1, forward strand.
TTATCTCTCGAGCTATAAAACGCCGCAAGATGAGCGTACAAACGCTGACCCATATTCCCGCTCCTGTCGCGCTTTCTATAATAATAAAAACGTTGCAAAACGGCTTTACAATGACGCTGGAATATGTTATTGGATTTCGAAACAAGAATTCCTAATGGTTACGATTTCCCGAGTTTCCCGACATAAAACGCGAATCGCTCGAATTTTTCACGTAATTTCGTTTCTACCTCGAGGGTGGTTTGCAAATTCGGAAGAAAGTAAAGGGGGAGGGGCGGTGAAAAGAACAGTCGGCAAGTTTAATTCCAAAAGTTGAAGTTCCATTAAATTCAACGTTGTTACGGGTGATTACAGTTGTAAATTGGTTGTGTTACCTTGTATGTGTTTAATGGGACTATTACCGTTGTGTCGCTCGCCGCTTTACTCAGGAACAATTCACAGAATATATGATAATTCGTTATACCCATTAACCTTTATATTGTAATTTGCATTTATAATATGTCACCAACTTTCGATCCACGATCTCGAGTTATTCGTTCAACGAAACTGAATCGATTTTCTCGCGTATTCCTTTCATCGTCTAATGACTCGTCGAACGTATTCGATAATATCTCATTGTTATTGGATTGGCAACCGAGTGATCGCGGATTTTGTCATTACCACTTAACGATAAAATCCGCAATCACTCGGTTGCCAACCCAATAGATCAAACGTTAGTATTATCTAGCGTTGATTTGTCTCACTCGCTCTTCGTGTTTCCAATGGATTCAGTTTGCACAGCATTACACGGTAATGGACGAGCAAACAGTACTTTCAGTAAGTAGCACGTACGTAAGTGGGCAAACAATTGAACAGCGCTGTACTTCGCAGCTAGTATTTATCGTATCGCTCGGAAAAAATGTATCAGTGTTAATATGTTTTCACATCTTACTCTATACTTTTTTCTCAAATATCATCCATCGTAACTTTGTATAATTTTCTGTTCTGCTGTCGCATTTAACCTCGAGCAGCCATGAAAATCTACGCACAATTCGACCGCTTTCCTATTATCAGCTTTTCTATGTCCAATCTCCATTTATATTTCTATTTTCTTTTTTCTTTCGAGTAGAGATTCCTAATAATAATTGTGTATTATCGCGTAACGATGATATCGTTTTCATATTGAAATCAATTTGTTTCATGTTTACGAACAAATCGCGTATCACATTCGCTCCTAACGTATTCTTAATGTGTAATCTCTTTATAGGAAACGGTAATACGAATGATTAGTATCGTGCTCGGTGTAACTTTCGACTCGTAACTGTTAAGAGAAATAATTATTGCAAAATATATGCAATTTAAAATACGCCGAGAAAATTTATTTTCTGATGGAAAAATAAACTGACGTCGTTCCACTTTCCACTCGACGGTAGAACCCTCCACTGATCGGTGGAATATGCGTGGAATAATGCTGGTCGTCGTGTTATACATTGCGCTGCATGTTTTCGATATGCATACGTTAAAGTTGTGCCTTTGTTATGTTAAATAGGGCTGTAAACAGACAATGTAACATCACGTAGAAGTGCAAAACAGATTGCAGTGTATTGGTATCGGGAGTTGCATACTTATTCACGCTATTTTGAAAGTATAATGACCTGGTATCGATTATTAAAACTCTGTTTTTTTTTTTTTTTTCTTCATCTTGACCGAATGAGTATTTTGCATGCTGTATTTTTAGCTAGGTGAACTTTTTTCTAAATTCCTTTGAATTTAATGTACTTTTAGGAACGAACAATAGTTCAACGAAAATTTCATAACGTATTTTATAAAATGATGAAAGATAAGGAAGACTAGGAAGTAAATATTTATCTTAGAAGAAACTATTATTTTACTAGGCAAAACCGCATGTATCATGGCAAATGTGTACATTCACTGAGAGCCAAGAGGAACGTACAGTACGAACCATTAACTTATTTTCAATATGAAGGATTGATGGCCGAATTTTTATTATCGTGGCTCCAAAATCCGTAATAAAACGCGATCATAGATTCTCTGACGGGGTAGGATTTACGTGCGATCAAGTTTTACAACTATACTTAAGGGTGAAAAGCTCTTGACGTCTTTATAAATCAGAATGTTGTAAATTTTTAATATGGAGTTTCTTCGTAATTTATCGTCGCGTGTCTCGCGAAAACCGATACTCCGAAAAAATGGAGGCATTGCGTTAAATTTGCAGGCCAATATTTCACAATCGTTTGACAGAGTTCTCGTTTAGTTGGTCTTGAGTTTGGTTTACAGGCCGTACACCGTTCTATTAAATTCTAAACCGTTCTAAACTTCGCCTTTTACGTCCGCTTTTTCGTTCATTCGATCGTCGATACTCGACATTCGATTCGATAGCGTGGCGATTCACGAATGTTTAATATCGTTCTATTTAATTATCGAAAATTCGAAATACGTTTCGCGTCAGATCTCATTTCCTGACAAAGTTCCGATTAAACGTTCGCTTACCCTGCGATTTCAAAACAGAACGAACAAATTTGATTGATTAAAATTTTTATAATAGCGTATTCCACTCGGTCCTTTTATATTTATAAAATGGGGGTGGCATTTAACGTGCAAGCTTAACGATTTATGTCGAGCGTCGTTTCAATGGACGATAAAAATTTCATGTAGCCATCAAATTTAGTAACTATTACATTAATTAATTGGAAAGCTATACAATTTTATATTTGTCGTTGTATTTAAATGCGAAATTAAAAATATTTATATCTGATATCCTAATGAATTGCAACGCTGTAAAATTCTACATCTATCATTGTAATTAAATCTTATGCGATGGATAAGGGGAAAAACAGAAAATGCTCAATTTGATCGTACGATTCATTTACATTGATTTTACCGCGCGATGGTATATTTTCTTGGTCACAACCGAGTAAATTATGAAATTTACTTGCTTTTTTTCTGCTATCTAATTAGAGTTGAAGCTAACGTAGCGACTAAACTTTACGTTACAAACAATGCGATATAAGATTCATCGAACTTTGTTTCTTTACCGAAGAACTGAAATATTCAAAATTTTCTTCCGATAAGGTTCGTTCTACGATGTTTCTAAATGTCTCCCTTTATTACCTTATCGCAATTAATTGAAAAATATCATCACTTTTTCTTTTCAAGACAACTTTATTTGCTTCGTAAGATTGCGATGTTTTCGTATATTGTTCGAGGGATTTTCTCCTAAATTGCTATTTTCTTTGGATTAAACTTTGCAATACTAATAACCGTATGATGTATTTTTATTTTTGAATTGCCATTCTCCGTAATACTTTACCCGTGAATTTTCGCGTGAAAACACGATGAAGTAATTCGAACGGTACGATGCATTTATGCATTTCTGACGAAATCCAATCTGTGCACGGATCTTTGCAAAATCCGCGCAAACACGTATTTTCTGTATTACCGATTAATAAAACCTGCCACGCGGATACGCCGTTATTCTTTCGCATTAAAATCCCAAATGGAAAATACAGAATTATCGGTCGTAGGAAGAACGAGCACGAATAGATAGGCAAATTAAACGTACACTTTAAATATCGATTAATTTTTACCGCCTGATATTTTTCGTCTTTGGCTGGAAACTTTGATCGTCAACATAAAATCTTACGTTGCTTTGTGATTGTCAAAAGGAATAAAAAGAAATCGATTGACATTTGTGAAATTAATAATAAAATGATTAGAAATATAATTTGCAAATTTCAATGGTCAGAATTACGAGAAAATTGCTAAAAATTTTGATCATTGACCCGAAGAAAAATAATGTTATTTCTGACGTAGTGATTTCATCGAACGATGTAATTCCAATTTCAAGAAAACATCTGTAAATCGTTATATACACATACACACATATAACACACTATTTTTTCATGCAGTCCACTCGTCAATTTCTAGATGAACATCATAAAGTTTACGTATTTCGACAAACAATATGAGACAATATAAATTCAGAACGAAGCATGGAACAATGTTATTCCGTAAGCGTACGAAAGCAACGCTCGGTGTTTTTCAATAAATGAAAATTACGATTAATGTTCATATTGCAAAGTCAGTATACATATTTTCATTGATTATTATCAGATGTTGACATCGAGTTAACTCTATTCTCATATTTTTCGAATTTTCTGCATCAGAGGAAGAACGTGTAAATAGCAACGTGTCACGGGATTGTTTAATAACGTGAACGTTATCGAGGAAGGGAAGCTTATATGAGAGTCGAGTTGATTCGGCAGGTTGTTTCCGACAAGGTGTTTTCATCGTTGTCCGATACAGTTGTTTCGTTAATTATTCCAAAGGAAACGCATAGCGTGACGCACATTCTATGGCCAACGAACGTAATTTGTTTCTGTGGTTCCTGACAACGCACCGTACAATTACAACGTGTAACTGACATCGCGAAGCTTCGAACCCGATGATGTTCAACTAATAGCGACGGCCATTCATTGATCTATCTGGCAGAGAACCATCACCGTAGATAGTTTATTCCTACGATCCGTGCACCTGACATTAATCGGTAATAACCCGTGACAGGTATTTGATAATGTATCGAATGGACATCGAGTTGGCGTAAACAAGCTACTTCATACGAAATTAATTACTGTTTCTAGGATTTCTGCCTGCTCTGATCTACACATATTCCACGATATCGATGTAGCACGATATTCACTGTATTAACATAACTTCAGTATGAAAATACAATGAACAATTATTTTGGTGATATCTGCAACTATCACCTCCTAACTTCCATGTACATTTCCAGATTCGTTGCAATTTTTACCAATAGAATCGCGACGATCGTGTCTTGTTACAACGATAATGAAATTTCCAAGCTTTTTCTATTAACACACCCGATATCACATATACATTCGTGAAACGGAATGAAACGCAAGTTAAAACGAAGCTTCTAAAATTCAACTAAATTTCGAAAGGAACTGCAAAGATGAATAATTTTATCCAAACTCTCGTGGATCGCCTATGATATCGCACTCTTCATCCGGTAGATCAAAACGTGTCATCGAAAAGAGGAACAATCTGGACAATAAAATTCAAAGCACATTTCACAGACAATAAACGTCACGTAAGCTCGGGTCGGAGAACAACGGTTCGGTTTCTCTTTGATTATATTCCCGGGAAGCGTAAGAACGATCGAGTTCACGCGAACGTTACATTTCGATGAGACGCGAAGGGAAAGGAAAAAAAAACGAGCCGAGATTATAGCATTCGCAGAACGAATCATCAGTACGCGATGAATAAAGGGTGAAAAATTTCCGCGTGGTGTTCCCGTTGCGTCCCGGCAAGGGATGAAAAAAGGAAGACAGGAATTTCCGAGCGAAGTCGCTGGTATGCAACGTTGAAAAGAGACGAAAATCCCCGAGTGCTCTCCTGAATGTGTTAATGTAAAATTTCTTTCGTGCCGTGAAAGAAAATTACTTTTTCATCTCTCTTCGTTAAGAGAGAGAGAGAGAGAGAGAGAGAGAGAGAGAGAGAGAGAGAGAGAGAGAGAGAGAGAGAGAGAGAGGGGAAAGAAGGAGGGCGTTAAAAGCGTATTCGCGAACGCATGCGCAGCCCATCTCGCGAAATATCTAAGAAGAAGCGAGAGACGGAAGAGTAACCTCGAGAAGGGGAGAGAAAGAAAATAAAACGAAAGAACGAAGAGTATTACCATAAGGAAATATGTACCGACGTTGTTTGAGTTTCTGATTTTTTCAGAACGTCTGTACTTCGTATCGTCTTCTTCGCGAAAATTGGAAAATCCGTTTACGCGTGGCATCAGGACAAAGTGGAACGTTCGTTCTCTTCTTCGCTCCAAATTCTCTCCATCCACGACTTGATTCTATTCTCGTTTGATAATCGGGTTCTTATTCGAAAATATCTTGTGAAATCGAGATACATCGAACCATTCAACTGTTTCGTAATTTCGATGGTTTTAGAAATGATGTTTCGTATAATTGGAATTATCGATAAAAGAAATGACGCGTGTCTAAATTATAGTTTGGTGTATATTTAGTCGGCGATTAATTACGATATGTACATAATTATGAACGAGGAATCGTGTATCACGGAAGAAAAGTGAACGTGACGATACGTTGGTAGCAGAAATTATGCTTCGGAACAAAATCCGAGCGAAAATGTAGGAAGATTATACTTGGATGCGAAGCGACGGGAAAATGATAGAGTTTTCTTGCGAGCTGCGTGTTCACGCAGCTTTATGCAAAGTAGCTCTTATTCAGTTTTTCGCTTTTAATGGAAAGTGAAACGAGCTGGCGAATTTTAATGAAAATTTCCAATAAAATATTCTTCTCGTACTTAATGAAAGCGACGGAACTGTGTTATTTATCGTTCAAGATGAAACGAAACGATGGCCTGTGAGGGGAACCTTAATATTCCTCCTTTTCCCATATACAGGCTGTGATTTCATAATCAGACGAGTCAGCAACGCTACACATCGTACTTCGCTTGCGATACGTTTCTGAAAGAGATCTGTTTCTCAAATCGCGAAGCTCCATCAAAGGTTCTACCGTTACAACGTACGAATTCTTTCAAGTTGGAACAGAAGAAGAAAATAAAGACCTACAAAAGCTTCGTTTTCTTTATATCAGCGGTCTATAAGCATAGAGCCTTGTGTCTTTTATTTCATTATCACGATGTATTATATCGATTATACGAAAGTATAACAGCCATACATCGCTGAACAAAATAGTTACGTTAGAGCGACACGATGATTTAATAAATAAATTAGCAGATAATTTGCGAGAGACTACACTTCCTCGAAAGTAAAATAACAACTATATCGAAAGGTTAGATGTAATAAAAATCGCTGGTGTGTCGGCGTTCGTATTAAAATTGTAATTACGAGTAACTATGATATTATTAAAATAGGGCTATTTATCGATCAAATCTTGTTGAAACTGCTAAGAAGTCTGTCGCCGTTTCGACGAAACGATACAAAGGAGAATTTCGTAATCGAGTAAGAAACTTCCATCTTATCTCGTGAGACATCCGACGCTTCAAAAGCGTTATAATTAAACGAAGCTTCGATACATCTATTAAGAAAGTAATTTTCGTCCAACGTTCGCTCAAATGTTTCAGGCTTAATTCGGTGTCTTCCAACTTTTATTCAACTCGGAAATAGCGAACGGACGTCAGATGTATTTTACTCGTCGGTTTGTTTCTAAGTCAAGGGTTCGCCACTTGACCGTTCACTCGTGAAAAACATTTCGGCCGTTATTTTACGTTTCAACGACGTCCTAATTTCACCCTTTTTTCTCGTTTCTTCCCTGTGCCTTCTTTTCTCTTTAATCGTACCGAGTGAATTAAAATTAAGAATTTTTATCAAAAATACATCGATAATCCAGAATATCGTTTTTCCGCTTTATGGATATGTTCCATTTACCGTTTTAATGCGATTATTTCTATGAAAATCGTCTTTACTCCTAGCTTTATTCCGCTCCACAAATCAACCGCTATTATTTCCACCAATGTCCAATCCATTAGCAGTCACGGGACTGAACTGTCGCTCGATCTTCTTTAACCAACGAATTCGTTCAAATTATTCAGGAATTTCGACGTCAGTCGAGTAACAGCGAGGCAGAGGCGATCTGCAACTATCAAAGCGAAGCATCGTGGGGTGCAGTGCCTGGGACAAAACCGGCAACATAATTATCGTCGTACGATCAACGCCAGTTAGCACCTTTGCGTTTAATGGCGCAATCCTGTTGGGTGAAAATACCACTTTCGAGGGCGTGCTCGACGCACTCGTACGCGTATCCAACAGCAACCGTTGTTAATGCTACCTTGCGTGCATCACAATGACAATTAATAACGGCAACTGGACAAGTACCATTAAGCCTCGACGTTACGAGGCTACACCAGCAGCAGTGGTGCAGCGGTAGCAGAGGGCTCTGAGTTTCCAAGTGCATTCATGAGTGTACCAGCAACCAGCAACGCCGTTATAGCTGGCCGTTTAACATTTGCTATGACCCGTTTTCCCGTTCCAAGCTGGCGTGCACATCGCGGGAGAGCGCATCTTGCAAACGAGCCTCCTCGACTGTTGCTCGCCTTTTTCGTCTCTTCTCTTCTCGCTTCAACCCCGTGGTTAGACAAAGAAGCCCCCAACCACGTTTCCCTCGGTTCACGATGATTCATTTAGCTCGATTCATCCTTCCCTCCGGGTATCGTTATATTAATTTCATGGTACGCGGTTCCCGTTTCTTTCCACAGGCTCAAACGTCGCGTCGCGCCAGTTCAATTAACCGGTTTCACTGGGAAGAGCGTTCTTCAGCCGGCGCAACATCTCCTTTCGTGTACACGTCGAACCTCGTCGGCTGCGACCGTTTCTTTCTCCTGGCTTTCCCTAATGGTTCGTTTGCCGCATTCATTGCTCTCAATTGCCGCAATAACACATACGGTTACCCGACTAACTATCCTTACGTAATTACGCTGTATTTTCCCTTAATAGCGCACGGTTCTTCTGTTCGATCGGTTTGGTTACAGAGGGATCGAACGTTTTCGAATAGCTCGCTCGTTAATGCTCTGGTTGCACGGTAATTGAGACTGTTGATACGCTGTTCCGATAATACCAGATCGTACAAATTTTCTTGGCAAAATGAATGAAAGAAGGAGGATTCCTTTGTTATAGGAACAAGTGTCTGTGCATAGGCGTGTACAGATTGTTATAATAAGACGATAGTATTATTATAAAAACCCGATATGTCTCGTTAAAATTACGGTAAAATATTTAAAGGTAGCGAGGTGCTTCTCATATCCAGAATCTTTAACCTATGTATACTCTGCTACGATGTAACGTGTATTATCTCAAAGCAATTATGTTATATAAATATACTTGCTATTATACTTCCCTTAATGGAATAACAAATGTTGCGGTTATTCCTAATGTTTGCTTGTCGTATTTATTGTTACCGTATCGCTGTACCAGTAATTACCATTTATTCTTCTTTATTAGAACGAGCAACGTTACGTGTTTAATAAACTCTGATTTCCTTCACGAGCAAGGGAAGATCCTTTTATAGAGTATTAATTTTTGCATTTTCATTAAAACTTCATACACGTTTATTATATCCGTTAATAACGTTAATTATCTCTTAAAGCCACAACTTACATATTTTACTAAATCTTTCGCTCATATATCAATGCGATAAATTCGCAAAAGTCCTTGTGTAAATCGTAGAACTTAATAATAATATCCAATGCAATTTAAAACTGTACTTTTCTCGATTCAATTACGTTGAACTTCAGAGAAGTAGTTCCTTCCACAAACTCGTTTAGAAGGATTTAAAAACACGATCGTATAAAAGTCAAGATGGATCCATAATTCGTACACATTACCGCTTAATTTCTCGCTCGTTTCGATTCGATTAACTCGACAAAGGTCGACATACTCTTTTCTCTCCAGCCAAGTTTACGTTCAGTCTCGTCGGCCGGAAGAAAGCTTTCTACCGAGAAATATCGAGCTGTACCAGCCAATAAAAAGATCCCCAGACAGCTAGACAAAGGAGTGCGATAATGAACGCGTTATTCATCGGTCTCTAAACTAAGATATCAACGTGACGAAAAAATAACTTCCTTCTTCTCCATTGTCTCTGTGTTCCGAAGAATCGTCGAATAATAGAAATGGACAGCGTTGGATTTTAATTGTTTGTAAGTTAACGATTCTGTCTTGCAAAAGTACAAGTTCGCGTCAGCGAATAGAAATACACTACGAGTGATGCTAAAACACGGATATTCGAAGTTAACTTGACTTTAAGAGGCGAACATATGTATACATTCTCGTTCGCAAATGTTGGGATACCTTTTGACTTTAATAAAGTTCCATTATTTGCTATAGATTACGAACAACTGTATCGCATATAATTTTTAGTAAAATTCTCAATATGTTGATACTTAATACATTGTTCGTCAACATGATCCAAATAAATAGCGTTCGGATAGTATTGAAATTCAACGGTGAAAGGTAACTTTGAATTCGATTAAATTCGATTATATATCGGTGATAAGGAGTTCGTGGTAGTTCGTCGGCCATTACGACGAAAAACTCAAGACTCGAACGAGTGTACTCGACAAGAAACTACGGCTATTTCTTAAAAAAAAAAAAAAGAAAAAAAACACGTCGTTTTCCAGAGCATTTACACGATGCACGACGCGGAAACCGCAAGACGTTGCAGAAAGCTAGCGCTTGCTTCTTACCCTGTGAAACTTACTGGCTGACAAATCGATAATTTTCAAACATGCTGGTGTACGTGATATGAAAGTTGGCTGAAAACCTACGTAGATGGTTGTTTTGTATTTAAAAAAATTGAATATTCGTAAGTAATAACAGTTGCCGGTTCTGAAATATTTGAGTAATTACGGATTATCGTAAATTAGAAACTTTTCAGTCAAATAATAGAGGACTACCGGTGAAAGATTCCTTTCACTTTGAATTATTTTGGGAAAATTGTGATACAAACGTAATAAGGAAAATATTGAAATTTGAAGAAACATAAAATTACTAATTGCAAGTAATCTGAAATTTACGTAGATTCAAAACTGTATATTTTAAAATTTGCAATTTCGCTAAAAGCTTTTTTCTACATGATGCAAAAGATTCGAAAAATCTCTAACGTTATGTTAAAATTTATACTAGAAAATTTATGTTAAAAGGTTTATCAGTTTTCAAAATTACAGCCAAATGTTTGTAAATTGTCATCCGAATTATTAAACGTCTTTGTAACCTGAAAATAAATACGATATAATCGTTTTTCCTTTCGTCAGATGGCAAATAAAATTGTAAATTACATCTACGAGTATTTTGTAGAAACACCGTGTCAAAGTATTATATAACGAATGTACCTTATGGTAAATAATTCGATCAATAACGTCACAAGTATTGCTCCCAGCGTTATGGTTCATTCGGCACTTTATTTGGCCAGTGTAATTTTATTAATAACGCTGCGAGACCACTAACACCCTGGTTCACGAGCGACATTTCCAAGCACGTTGCTCTAATATTTACTGGGAAATAGAGACTGCCAAAATAGGGCTGACTAATACATCCATGTTCCAATAATGATTTAATGGCTGTTAGAGCGGTGATCAATCATTTACGTATGCACCGTAGCTACGAATTAGTAATTCTATCGTTTGTGCGTAACAATTAATTTGACATCCATTCGTTGGTAATCCAATATTAAGAAGGTGATGAATAGAGCGTATCATAGACGAACACGTAAATTCTCAATCATGCTTTCAATACACATATTGATATTATATTTTGATTCGGAGATCAAAGTGTAACGCTGATAGACGTAATTTTGTTAAAAATGATATTGATCATACGCTAATCGAGATATTTCGCGAGGATAAAACGGATTTTTCCAAATTTAACGAACTTTAGAAATGAAAATAATCCGAAGATAAAGAACATATCGTTTATACTTGTACAGCTTGCAAAACTACATTTTCTACTTATAATTTTCCAACTAAATTGCATTTTAGCAAAAATAATCAATGGCAATGCTACTTTTAAACGATGACATATACATATACGTTTGATTTTTCTTCGACTCAAGCAAAATTGTAAAAGATACAGAATATATTCCTGACTAAAATCATTTCACGAATAACCAACTTTAACATTCGACGTTACACTACCTCCGACATCCGACAGTACGTTATTTTTCTTAGAAAAATGTAAACTATCTTCTCCTGTCCTCGATAAATTCAGCCTTGAAGACGACAAGATTAGCGATGCGACGATCTCCGATCGTACAATTCCACAAAATTTCATCGCTGTTAAGTCCCTGCATCGAAAACTCCGAATCCACTTGATTTCGCGACAGTATCCGTCTATTGTGGCGCGTATTATTTGTCGATCGGCTACGTGTCGTGTAACTTGTACGTTTTATAGGGCGTGTAGTTTCTAATAACAGAACACGATTCGTTGGGCGCTAACCAGCCGCGCGTTTCCAGATATATTCTCATCCAATTTGGGAAAGCCGGAACCGAGCCGGACGCTTCCAAAACACGCGTTTCGATCGAAAACGAATTACAGACAGGTGGAAAATCGGCCGTTTACTCCAACGCGGAGGAAACGCATCGTCATTCCAACAAACGCCGGTATAGGCGAAAAAATCGGTTCACACCCTACTGAATTTAACGATATTCGAGAAGGAAATATTTGTTCTCCGGTCGCGCGTTGCGGTCTACGAGACGGGTTCCATTTTCAACGCGGCAGGGATCTCGATTCCTGGGCGGTTCGTTAAATCCATATCTCCTCTGTCTATAGGCATTTTGTCCTTTTATTTCGGTCGGTTCACGGCGCATGTTGGCTCGCCTTTATGCCAGATATGTATAGCCGATGCGCGGCTGTTCGCCCCGCGATATAGGTCACCGGAAATAATCCGGATTTTTTTAATACCCCCGGCCTTTCCTTTCCAAATACGTATTCGTGCCGAATAAAATGCGATTGTTTCGATTCTACATTGGAAATATTCAGATCGATGGATATCCGTTTATGCGGTTATTATCCGTATCAAGGGAATATTCCTATTCTCCACTCGGACACCGCTCTGTAGTTTTTTTCTTTCCCCTTTTTTAATGGCCTCTTTTTTTATCGCTTTTTCCACTTTTACCTCTCTCTCTCACACTTGTTTTTTTTTTTTTTGTAAGTGCTCCGGGCTAGGCTGTTGTAATGGATACGCCACTACATGAATGAAACGATTCGATTACGTTTTATTAGACACTCCGTGATTGGTTTTTCGCTACTAACTATTTCGGTGATACGGTTTTTTCTGCACACCATACGTGTCGATGAAACGAAGTTTTTTTTTTTTATTAGTCGTCACGTGTATTTTTTGCTACGAGAAATAACGTTCTGATAAGGGATCAGGCGAAATGGAAAGGTATGTTACTATTGATAATCTTAGGTAGACGTTGGGAACGCTGTCACCCTCCGATATTTCAACTAACGATCGTTTTTTAAACCAGAGCTACTGGGATGTAATTTCTATATTTTCTGTATTCTCTTTTTCCTACGATAAATATCGTTCTTCCGTCACGCATCTTTCTTTCGCATAAGACGATAACATACTTTGTACGAGTTCCTCTGAATAAATCTTAACGAAATTTCGAAGAAAAATGATCCAACATGACTCACCTTTACACGTATTATCTATGCTGCAGTAGTAAAATACGTATGAATTCAAACGCACTCTTATCTACGTCAAAAAGTAATCCCATCGAGAATTTATATCGTCTAGAATTCCGTGCGAGGATTTCAATTTTACTTATCGTCCTGGAGAGAAATCAGGATAAAGAAAATTATGTGTCGTTTGAAAAAAATCGATCGTACGAATTTTATAAATCAGTCGTATATGTATGCATAGCAGAGGAAAAGTTTCAAGAATATAATAAAATATTTAGCCTAAATACTTGCGATACGGTATTTTTTACATTTTAAATATCGGAATTTCAATTATACGACGAAATACGTACTGTATTTCTGCCTCCTTTTTAACTTCATCATTCGCTAAACGACATCAGCGAAAATGCAAAATTGAAGCACCGCACTGAATCGTAATGCAGCTTTTGAATCATAATTTTACATTTATCGAGTGGTAGATGCAAGCAATTTTCCGGACGGTCGTTTCAACAATGCAGGATGTACCTTTTAAGTCTGTGATTCGATGATCGACCGGTCAGGTGGAGAATAGAGGTACGATGAAAAATTTACTTCAAAATCGGAAATGGTTGTTCACGTTAACGTCTCTTTTCGTGGATCATACGAAATTTCCGCCGATTCCGAGAATTGGACTGTATGTACCGTTTAACTAAATTATTCTCTGTGTTTCGTGTTAGCATTTCAAGCATTTGAACTCGCCGAATGTGGCTGTACGTTGATTATGTTTTAGCGATACTAATAACCATGAATTACCTAGTTCCATGCTCGTGATCTATGTGCACGTATAGCGCTTATCATTAGCTCGTAATGTCGTTACGTGTGCAAAAATTCAACTAAATAAAATAATAAGCTCGGAAAATTGTACGATCCATGGTTTTGCTAGGATTCTACATAGAAGGAAATAAATTTCAGGGAAAATTGTAAAGATGCAAGTACGGTTAATGAATGATTAGTCGAAGATGTAGAAACAAATTCCGATAGAAATACAAAATATTCCAGGAAGAATGTAGAAAATTTGAGACGGTTCTACAAATGGGTAAAAAATATACATTTGACAAGGAATTATTTATAAAAATGGCTGTAAAAGTAAGCTGAGAGAACAAGAATACGAAGAAACCAACAGCGAAATATAATTTGATTAACATAAACTTATACTGGGAATATACGGAGATGATATTTATCCTAAATTAGGTATATTCGTCTTCCAAACTTTGTAGAAGATTATAATTTATGTCTTTATTATTTTAAATGGACAAGTATTAATTGTACTTTTATGAAAGGCAATAATATATGTATTTCAAGAAGAAAAATTTCCAACGAAAGAATTTAAAATCTTGAGAGTTATTTTGTTAATAAATTACAGATATTTTATAATCATTTCGTCTGTAATAAACTTTAGAAACTACAGAATAGGGGAAATTAAATATTTTTCTTCGTAAGATAGACTAATACGATAAGAGTAAAAGATTTTTATTTCAATCGAACGAAGCAATGGTTTTTCTCTATCAAATAAATTCCCTGCTAGCCAATTTATAAGTTCCGTATTCCAATTCCGTTTTCGCAATATAAAAGCTCAGCAGGTGATATTGGCTGAGAATTGTCCTCGAGATTTCTCTCCCTCGTAACGCTGTCCTCAAATTGGACGATAGATAATAATCTTCGGGAAACAGATTAGGTGAATATGGTAGTTTTTATTTGAAATAGGAGTTGCTTGCAATATGTTCTTGACAGTCATCGCCACACGATGTATTGTGAAATATCGCAAATTCCTTTGTCAGAGTTTTTTTTCCTCTTATACGCTTTTATCCGTTGCCTGATAAAGTTCTACGCGCCATTCGTTCGATAAAGTTTTCTGATAAATTACTAACAGTTTCTCGCGAAATAGAAATAATTATTCGTGAATAATTATCGTCGATCGATGATTTTTAGCCGTGTGCTTTTTATAGGAATAACGCTTTTGTTAGTAACATATCATCGCATAGAATTGCACATCAACTTCAAAATCATCAACGTTTATAAGCTGACAACAACATTTGCTTTTCGCGTATATATTTTCAGAAGCAGAAAATTTTTGTTCGAACGTCGTAACGACACGAGGCACTTGACAATCGACGTTAATTTCCAAATCCGCTCGCAAATTTTTAATAAATCATTCTTCGTGCTGTCTAATTAAACGACGTGTTTCGTCGATAATGCGGCTGATGTTGTCTTCGACGATAACGAAATTAACTTGCAATTTTCAATGGAACGACAATTATCAAGCTTTGATAAAATTATGCGCGTCGACGCGACGTCGAAAATAATCTACACAACGATGCACGAAATGGTTACGAGTTTCGGATAAAGTCGACTAATCGTCGCGAATACTCGCATTCAAGTTGCGAATACTGCGAATTAGTGTCAACGATTCGATTGATCGGTGACAAGCTGCCTCGAAACGAGTGACGCAATTAAATGATTAATCATCGATCAATACGGGCCAATTATCGTGAAACAGTTTCGAAATTTGAACGCGTGACACAATTGGCTAATTCCTTTTTTTTGTTTTCTCATATACACAGAATTATTCAAGACAAATGACGAAATGTTGACGAAATGTTGCAGGAAGAATATAAAATTTGATTTATTGTTGGAACAAAAATTCAATCGAAAGAAAGACAATGAATATGTTTCATTGAGATTTTGAAATTTGGCGCAATCGTTTAATTTTCTTTTGCTTTTTTCACATACGAAATATACCAACAATAATGCAAAGTGATATTGGTGAAACGGTACAAGAAGCAAAGTATATACAACTCGATTTGTTCTTAGAAGAAAAATTAAACTAAAGCAAATGAGAAACGTGTTCTATCGTTCCACTTAATTAACGTATACGAAAGTGAGAGATAATTACAAAGATTCTTTATATTTCTTCGTATTTCTCCGCGAATTAAAGACAGTTTGATGTTCCGAATCAGATTAAAATGCAGTAGAAGCTGAACATTGTAGTTTAGTTTACGAAGATCGTATCAATCGTAATAGAAGTTTATTATTATTATTACTATTACTGTAATTATTATTACTATTATTGCTATTACTGTTGTTGTTGTTGTTGTTGTTGTTATTATTATGGCTTACAAGAAGGAACTAATCGTTTGGAGTAGAGGGAAACATCCTGGGATATGTTGGGTACAAAACGGAAGCTTTTTCGTGGCCAAGGTAAAGTGGATTGCCGTGTAAGGTGATGGAGTATGAAAGATGGATGGAAATAACATGTGCGGGAAGTGAAAGATTTAAAAGCTGAGAGTAGTGGTCTACTTCCAAGTTACTACTACCCTAACGTTGTGACAGCGGCAGCGCAGTCTTATATCACGATTAAAAATGCGATATTCCTTTGCTAAAAATTTCGAGGAAAATAGTTTTATTCCATTTTACAGTTTAATTTCTCCTATCTTCTTCGTAATATTTTCCAAGCGTGCTAAATTAGGAAAACATTCGTACAACGTTGACT
This sequence comes from Bombus fervidus, assembly GCF_041682495.2. Taxonomy (NCBI): domain Eukaryota; kingdom Metazoa; phylum Arthropoda; class Insecta; order Hymenoptera; family Apidae; genus Bombus; species Bombus fervidus. The sequence goes on from NC_091532.1 coordinate 1,616,574, forward strand.
ATCGATTCAATTTTTGCGTAACGAGTACGCATCTCGTTTCGATAAATCCAAGATACGAGCGCATAATCTTTTCCGTTCGTCGAATATATCGTTCGCAGAAAACAATTCTCGTCGATTATCTAAAATACATGAAAACTGAAATATCGCAATAAAATCCGAGGTATGGACGTTCTATGCTAATAAATACCCAAAAACAGAAACAAACGTCGAAGGTAAATCCAATAGGAATGTTCGATAAATGGTGTGAAATAAACCATTCGCTTTCGTCACCATCGCGTAAGATAAAATAAAATGTCTATTGGCCTATCGATTGTATTTTTTTTTTTTTTTTTTTTTTATTCCATTGTGGAGATAGAAAACAGCGAGAAATTTCAGGCGGTTATTGCGGTAGCACGATTGCAAGTACTCCATCTCCATATTTCCGGCGATCGGGATACATCGCAGAAGATAATCCGAAATGCATCAGATACCGTAGTCGAGATTTACATGATCGCTGTCACAGTCCTGAATCATACGACGATATAAGATAATTTACAATGCGAAATATTAAAAGATACAACCGTCGAAAAGTACAAAACAACCTTTGTCTTCTCATCAAACGATTTTTTAAACGATATCCACCTCTTTTTTAGAATTACTATTCTATGTTCTCGAGCGAATTTTCTTGCATACGTTCTTGGACCGACAAAGGACGTATAATTTCCGACGAAGTTATCCGATGTAGCTATTTTCAGATAAATAGCCTCCGACTATAATGCGAAGTTACCGCTGCTGACGTCAGATTGTTCCTCGCAACCACCAAGAATCCATACGCAGATTGCTGGAAAAACGACAGTTTTTTTTTTTCTCGACAAGACTAATAAAAAGACATCATGATATTTTTCTTCTTAAAAATGCTTCCTTATTTGTTTGCTTGGCAGCAATATCTACGACGATATTGTAGATTCAACGAGGGAGATATCGAGGTTCGTCGTAACGTTCGATTTATTGTCGGGGCTAAATGCTTGGGTCCCATGACAATAAATTATTGTTATTGGAATGTTTTATCCGGAGAACGTATAGTTTTGCTCTGTATTACAATGTATTTCGTTCGTTGTTCTTTTTTTTTTTTATTTATTTATTTTCTCGCCACGTAGAAATTTAGGCTCTTCCAAGGCAGCACGAGATAATGCATTTTATGATCGTTTCGTTGCAGAAAAAACCAGATTACCAACTTCCATTCCATTTGTCGAAGTACATTCTGCACGGGAATGACGTGAAAGTCCTCTTATGAGATCTCGATTTTAAAATGTAACTGAAAACCATCTTTGCTAGTTTCAAAATGCAAATCGAGCAGATACCATTTTCCACAGACGTATTCCGCATAAGCATTTCACAATGCTATTTTCCATCTAGCTGTTGTAGAGTACTATTTTCCGCATAGTCGTTCCAAAGAGATTTTAAGATACGCTTCGAACTAACGTCCTACTAACCGTACAACGTTTCCCTTCAACGCGTTAACCTTAAAGTATCTCGTGTTAACGTACCTACGTAATAATTAATACACCTAATATACGTCGAAGGATCTAACAACGTTCCTCTTTTCAAGTTTCGTTCAAACTGTAATAACGCAAGGAATCTTGGCTAAGACCAGTAATGTTATTTGATTTACGTTCAACTTGCTTGGCAAATTAATTAACGAGTGGAGAACCAATTTGCTGGCCCATTACAGGATCAAATCGCGGAAAGAAATATCGAATAACAAACGATGTTCGCTCTCTGAATAAGTCTACTTTCGGTAGTTTCGCTTCACGTCAAAGGAACCTAATGTTATTTCATCAAGTAGAAATTTAATCAACGTCGTTTATTTACCAGAGAAAAAACAAATTATCGAAATCGTTTCTGAACTACTCATGAGAAGGGACGCGGATTATCGTCTATTCAAAAGAAAATGATATTTCGATGTACTGTAACAACGTCGTTAAATTTTTCTATGTATAAAATATAATAAATTAAAAGAGTCTGAAATAATCCATCACGCTTACCATATATATACATTTTCTTTTCTTCTTTCTTTTGGTTACTACTCGATTCGAAAGAATCAATTCAATCCCAATACGTATGTATGCAAATTCCCCCCTTAGTGATCGAAGTTTCAAAAAATCCGTTTGTCCTTCTTCCGTTGGTACAGTCGCCTTGCAACAAATTTCCAAACTCGTAACTTCTTCTCGCAGGGGTAAAGCTTCTCACGTAACACACTTGGAAGTCGCAAAGGAACGATTACACTTCGTTCAATTTCAAGCCAAATCGGACGAGTATCGAAAGAGACACAGAGAGAAAGAGAGAGAGAGAGAGAGAGAGAGAGAGAGAGAGAGAATGAATCTCGTAGAAATTCCAGCCGTGGGCCAAAGAAGTGTCGCAGGAATGGACGGACGTGCGACAGGAAAGCCGGAAATCCGGGCTGCTATCGACGACGTGGAACATCACGTCTGTAATGTAACGCTCTCGAGCGACACCCGGGCAGGAGGAGTAAATTTAAAGAGGACACGTTCCCGACTTCTTTCAACTTCTTTAACCGCGCACAGACACGCATGAAAGTAGACGACAGGCATTATCGCATTTCAAAGCTCCTTAGAAGCAAACGGACGAGACAGAAAACGTCCGAACAAAAAGAAAGAGAACGACCCAGATAGCAGAGGAAGAGATGAAACCTGCAAAGACAGAGGATTCTTTCGGGCTTGTAATATAAAAGCGTTGAATCAGTTCGAGCGTTACTCGGGTAGTTGGTTTCGGGGATCTTTACCGATGCAGCTTGATCGAATCGATTGAATTTGAAATTTTCCATGGAAGAAGAAATAGAATTCTCAGCGAAATTAAGTTTTTCAGCCTCCGAAAATTGTGTACAGGGTGGTTGATTATTCGTTTGTCCTATTTCTATCGTACTTCTCTGGTACTTCGATCAAAAAGCTTGATACAACTTTAAGGGAAAACGTTGTCAGATGACTCGGTAGTTGACGCTAATATTTCTTCCATAGCGGTATATTTATGCACAAGATCAAGAAAATCGTATACGATATCAAACCTGACCGCTCGTAGAGTTCCGCTGGGGTGAGATTCATAGGAATTTAACGTAAGATCTTAAATTATTCGAACAAAAAATTATAACTATTAAGAAACACGTATATCGAATAAGAATCCTGCTCGAACGTATCAAAAATACGTCCAACAACGAAACTAAAAAACATTCGATAAGAAAGTTTCCAAGTCGACGAAGTGAATGCCGCCGGAAGGCTACGAACTCTGCTTTTCTTTTTCTCGAAGAAAAAAATCAGAATGCTCGAACGAGCTCGACGTTGGCTGCTATTCTAATCCTCCAATACCACCATTCTCCCGGCTTAAGAACTTACTTTGGCATTTTTATCAGAGACGCCGCCGCGTAAAACTGCAGGAGACGAGGAGCGGGTGGCTGGAAGATATCGTTCTTGATGGCGGTTAAGAATCCAGCCTGCGACCGAGATTCCAGTCCATAAATACCAGAACTACGGACAATATCGGACGCAACGCTGATAATGTCATACGTTATCGCGACTGGGCGGAAGTCAAAAGGGACACGGTATAGTTGCAATCAGAATTCAGAGATCGTGGCCTCTGGCATGAAATTCTGTTTCCTTCTCCGTTCTCTGCTTGCCTCCCCTATTTCTCTAACCTAACCTTCCCCCCTTTGTTGCTTCTCCCAGCTTTCCTCTGTCTGTTTCCTTTGTCCGTTTACCTACACACGCAAGCTTCACTGGTTTCCGTGTCTTTCCCGCCCCATCCATTGCCTCTTTCCCTCTTCCAACTTCCAACTCGTTCCTCCCTCCCAACCTTCCTTCTTCGCCTCTCTATTAACCCTCGCCACGCGTTGATTACCCGCTCGACTCTCTCTCTCTCTTTTTCTCTTTCTCTGGTATTCGTCTCTATCGTTGTCTCGCTTGTTCGCTCATTAACTGGTTCTCTATTTACCATCCGTCTTTGTTACGTTGCTTGTATTTTTCGCTCGTTCGTTGTATAACTCGTACGTATAACTGTATCCGTCTTTCTGGATTATTTCTCTCTTTCTCGTTGGCTAGCTGATGCTATCCTGGTCCGTGCTGGTTGGTATCAGAAGCCCCTCTCACTTCGTCGCTGAGTGCGCGTAGAGATTGTGAAACACGAAATTGTGCGCGTCTGTCCGAAAGTTTCGCGACAAGTTTGCCTTCAGGGCACGCCGAACCCTGTGTCGACATAATCCTTTCGTTGACTTGGTACGCGCCAGCTGGACAATCGTATTCGAACAAACGGTTTTTGTGCCCGGCTTTGAGCATCCTTCCAGCGGTACGCGAAATGAAATCGATTTCGATGGGACGTAAAAGCGGCGGTTCATTATTCATAAATACGAGACAAGTTTTCACGTGATAGCGACGAACGTCGGGCATATATATATATTTCGAGTGTCAGAGAATAGAATAGGACGACGGCTGTGTGCGTATATACGTGTCTGAAGAGAGAAGATGGATTGGTTTTGTGAATAGAATGTTTGAGTAGAAGTTCGCTAAGAGAATTGACTTTGGATTCGGAAAGGAAGAATTTGGTTCGTATCGGTATGTTTGTTCCATGTGAAAGCTCGAAGGAAGAGACGAAGAAAATATGTATTATTGTTACTGTAGAAATAGGAAATTAAATTTCTATTAACTCGTTTTAATCGTTTACCTATTTACTTCTACAGATCTTTATAAATTACTTCGATTCTTTATCAAAGTTACTATTAATTAACGTTATATTCTCTCCCAGAATCATAGGATTAAAAGGCACTTCTTACGTAATTTGTACCCATTAAACGTTAATTGTCGCATGTATAATATGTATCCTACTAAACATTATTAATTTAATTATAACCATAATATAAACATAATTAATTTAAAATTTAAACACACGAATAAATTAAATTCTCAGCATCTGACTTCTACCATTCGTTCGCTTACCAGCATCCATTCTTCAAAAGCAAATATACTATTTTCTTGTTTCCTCGCGAAAAGAAATTAGGACGATTTCCTAAAGGAAATAAAAGAGAACAGACAATAGGAAAAAAAAAAAAATAAAAAATAAAAATTTTGTATCCACAGCCGAGAAAGTAAATAGGTACCACCAGTGTTCAAAGAAAATTGCATGAAAATAAAAGAACACGAGTACTCCAAGGGTTAATACACGGGGCGAAATCTATGCGTGGAAACAAGCCTGCCAATCAAACCATGAAACGACGCCACATGCAAAACGAAGAATTCGTTCGATGAAGCTGGCATGGCGCGCGTGTGCGATTCATTTCTACGATTCGTTGGTATCCTACGTTTCCGGTCGCAAGTGCAACGTGCCACGCGCTACTGGCCACCGCTTGGAAATTGTGTCGGATGGAATCGATATCTCGACGCTGTTTTCGCGCACTCTGCTTCGAAAGCCGCGATTCTAATCGACGTATGAACCGTCAACTTCCTGTTCCATGGCGTAAAGCAACGTGGAAAAATGGGCCCGTCGCCATCGATTCTTCCACAAGATCGTAATCGTATTCGACTACAGTCCTGGTTTTGACTAGAACCGATTCGTTCGTTCGATATTCCCTTTTGCTGATTCTCGATGGCGCCTCGGAAATATATGTATCTATATAAATACATGTATAGCGAGCTAAGGTTATCCGAGTCAGCTAGGCTTCTACATTTGAAGATTCAATCTTGAATCCTTTGCATAGGATAATGAAATTTGTAATATATCGTCACGAGACACCGTTAGTTTTTAATATAAAAAGAAGGAGAAAGCGTCGTGTACGTTAGATCCAGGAAGAAGAAACATAAAAAACAAGAAAATAATTCGCATAATCGAATGCGATAGGGTTTGAGAGTTAAATGTACCTATTTGTATTTAATGTAGCATATTTTATAACTTTAAAATGTTCAAGGCAGATGTATTTTAAAACCAGCAGAAAAGCACGTTCTGTTATGCTACGTGTTGTGTAATTTTTGCGATTTATCACGACTGTTTATTTTTCTCGTATACGTGTGCGTTTGTGTCTACGGTATACAATTACGATTTATGAAGAATGTTTCGAAATGGAATACGCCATTTTACGAATGAAAACGGTAAATGTAGTAAAATGATATAGGACATTTCTGGCGTGGTAGAAACATAAATATGTACAGCTACAGATAATATTGATACACAGAGTATCTCGCGATATTTTCGAAATTACCATAAAAGTAAGAATTCCTGGACTTTTTTTATAAACTATGTTTCCGTCATTAACGAATTAATCAATAATACACTGGTTCGCCTTACCGATTTTTATTCAATCGATCCGTGTCTCGATATTACCGAAAACGACGAAAAATAGCGTTTTTATACAACGCATTAAAGAAAGGAAGAAAAGGAACAGGAGCGCAAGAAATGCAAATTACGTAAAAACACAGCGGGAAATACATTTCTGAAATATCACGGATCTTTATTTTAAAGCGAACCTTCGAGCAAATCCTTTCCTCTTAAAGGAGCACAGCTATCCTATAAAACGATCCTTTATCCTCAGGCGGCACGGCACGGCACGGCGCGGCGCTGCGTTGCTTTTTGTCCTCCCTTTTTCGCATCGGTATACCGTGCGCGCATTAATTTCTCTAGGAAACAGTGCCAGCGATAACAATGCAAGTTGAACGCGAGACCTCAGGCTCCCTTTTTATCGCAAATCAAAGCACGCCACCGTTTCGAATCGCGTCTCTTATCTTTCTCTTTTCCGATATTGCGTATATACTGCTCCCTTCTTCATCGAAGGAGGCAGCAGTTTCCCTCGAAGAAAGAGATTTCATTACAAGAAATTCGATCGATACGGACTCGAACCTTCTTACTTAGTTTGAATAAATTAGACACGACGGCCACGTTTTCTTAAATAATCCATCCGGATGCAAAGATGCTTCGAATAATGTTTTGCGAAATTGTACGCGGAATGTTCCATCGGTTCGTCATGCTCGATGGCAATTTACACGATCGTTTGAAGATAAAAGTTTTAACGATAGGAAATGTAAAACAGTATTTTTTCCATTTATTCAAAATCTTCGTTTGAATTGTCGTCGGTGATTCGATAAATCCTGCACAAAGAACGAAGAGGATGGACTAAAGGGCTTAGAAATTAGAGCTGAAAATTTAAATTTCTTTTGAACGTGCGCGCACGTGTATGGCTTCTGCGAAGACAATCCTCTTACGGACAAGGAAACGCGTCCTAATTTGTTCTCAGTTTTTGTTTCGTTCTGTTTTATGCGTTCTTGGTCTTGCCAATGGAAACGCAAACAAACGAAGGTAACACGGCAACTACACGTTTCCTCTTTGACTCAGTTCCACGGGCTTTGTGGATGGGAACAATGTTTTCGCAGCAACAGCTCGACCATGCTCTAACTGAAGCGGCACTCTTCAATTTTTTTGCGTCTGCGAATCTTCTTTGGCAACTTATACATACGTACGTACGTACGTATTTATATCCCGCACGCGCTCTCAAAAGATTACATGGAGATAATTAAATGAAATACCGAGCTACTTTTCCAGTGATATCCGGAACAATTAATTTTTATTATTACTCTGACATTATGTATTGTACTTACGTTCTCTCAATTTGTTTCCGACAACGAACACAAGTACGAAAGATTTAGGCCAAACGAATCGTACGTTCTTTAAAACGTTTCGTCGATGCCTTTCCTGCAAATATGCTAAAAACTCAACGATATTCTTTTCCACTATAAATAAATATCGAAACGAAGCAACGCCGATAAAGAAATTCGTGTAGAGAATTCAAACTTCATATTTCCTTTGTCACGTAGGATAGAACTTTTGCTTTGAAGAATCATCCGTTGGTCAGCGTGATAAAAGAAAAAAATGGATTGACCGCCGCTGTGAAAACTTGTGCCAACGATCGTGCGAGATAAAAGCACGAAACGCGTTCGATTGCACGCTTTAATCTTGCCAAAGAAAGTTTCTTTGAAAAGCGGAAAAGGGCACGCTTCGGTCCGCGTTCCAAACATGATTTTAAATCTTCCACGTTTTTCCTATTCGAGCATCCGATCGCACTTATTATTCCTTCGACTGGACGCAATTGAAATTGCATTTCGTCGCATTTTCGTCGAGCAAAACGCGAAAGTATTGCTCGGTCGGCTGACGGTAATTACCATGCCATTGTTCTGTCGTATTTGTCGAATATGATCGTTCGATCGCGAAATTAAAAATCCGCGCGACAAATTCCATCGATTGTTCGCTACGACAAAACGGCATTCGCATTCACTGCGGATTAATCCTCTAAGCGTGAACGCGCATCGCACCAAATACTGTCGAAACGAGGCTTTATGCATTGTTTATACGGCAAATGTTTGCCGAAAGAAGCAAAAGCTTCGCTAAAAATATGTCGCGGCTAATGGCTAGCGTTTCGCGATAAGTGGTTCTATCGATTCGCTCGAAAATCCACTGGAAGAAATTCTGCGCTTTTATCGTTCTTTTCAACCGCATCTTCGTTTCTAAAAATTGAAATGTTTCCAATCGCCGAAGCATCTCCTGTTAATCGATGGACTTTCACACGGTTGAAAAATGTTAATTAATATCGTATTTTTGAATAGCACAATCGTTGCTTGCAACTCCGTGTGTAACGAGACGTTTGCGAGAATGTTTTTATGTAAATTAAATTGTATTGTCCTTCGATGTTTCGTGTCACGATGTATAAAATCTGTCTTTAAAAGTGTTTTCAAGGAGAGAGACAAACGGAGGAATTTTGCATGAATGTCTATTTCATGGACGCTAGTAGATATGCACAAGTTCTTGATAATGAATAAATAAGCAAAGAAATAATTCTGACTCGTCCTTTGTGAATTCTTGGTCGTTTTATCGCATCATAAAAGAGGTTAAACGGTTACCTAATGTTAAAGAGAAAAAGATCGAAAGAAGCGTAGTCTATCTGACTCAGCTACGCTCGTAATGATGCTCGAAAGAGCAACCTTTGCTTGCTCCAATTTCGTTTCGAACGCGTGTCACTCTTGCGGACGACTATTGTTGCACGGTACAGAATACTATTCGACATTCACCGTCCAACCATTCAGAAAACGTCGATTCAATAGGAAGAAATAAAAGTTTCTTTCGAGCGTGCGTCCACACGTTGTTCTATTTCTCCGCAACTCGACGTTCTCGCGATCAAACGTTCACGCTTTGATTATTCATTGGTTTACCGAAAAGAAAGAACGAAAGAAAGAAATACAGGTGGAATAAAAGAGAAAAGGGTCGGCGAGCAACTTTTCGTCTCTGATAATTGCTTGTTCGTTCGGTTCGTGAGATTCTTTGAAAATTGAACAGCTTCGTGTAACTGAAGGAAATTGCTATTGAACGCAACGATACGCAAAAAAACACAGGGAGACGCGGGCTTTAAACGATTACAAAGAAAAAGAGAACGATAACAACGAGTAGATAAACGAAGTTGTTCGAGCAGAAAAACGTACATCGATAACGTATCTATATTCGTGGAACGTTAGATTTCTCTCGCATCTACGTTTCAATTATCACCGAAAACAGATCAACCCTTAACGAAACAACAAGGATTATCGTGTTTCGATTTTTCAGATAGGAGCGCACTTTAAATAGCTGCGATATGGAATTCCGTTTGGTAATACGTCTCGTAAATAGACAACTTTGCTTTCCATATATAGCGGTTCCGTTGGTTTTACGCGTTTCTGATATTCATGATTTTGGGGATTAAGGGGGCGTCAAACGAAGAAACACCCTCGGATCGTAGGACTTTGAACGGATTACCCTGAGTGGACAGCACGTTAGGAATTCTCGATTCGAGGGTTATCCCTGATAGGAGCGAAGATGCCCTAAAACCAGCGCATTCAGTTAGCATCGAATAATACAGGCCAACCTATGAATAAGAATTATTGGAATCGCGAAGATAAAAGTAAAAGAAGACAAATCCACTTTACTTAAATTGATTTCGCACGAATCGAACGTACACGAACGCGCGAGTTCGACTTACAGGCAAAGCGAAATAACGTAAAATGATTATCTTCTGCTCGTCCTTTTTGCGGCGTTTAATTAGCACGCAAAATTTCCCATTACGAAAAATACCGTCAAGGTAATTGAATTCTGTTTTATTTTCTCTCCAACTGCTGCGCTTAGTCCTCGTCTTTTTCTTTATCTTTCGATCGTTTTCCATAACGCGTTCTCCATCGAGCAAATCTCGCCGCGAAACGACATTCGTCGACGGAAGTTAACGGATCGATCGGTAACAATCGGATCTCATCGACCGTAAACTTCGACTTTGACTGCTGACGTAACCGGACGAAAAAGCAACGGAATTGAACGTGAGACGACGAAGTCGCGAAACGAACCTCTCTCGTGAGTTCGCACGGAATTACTTTACACGAAGTCGACTCGAATCGAGCTGCTTTCAAGCTCGAACGCTATCCCATTAACGTTAAGATCTCGACGTTGGGGAGGTGGTTGCGAGTTATAGAGACTCCAAGTACTATCCGACTATGTACGTGATTACGTGTTCGTTACTAAACTCTAATGGCTTTTTATTTCACCTAAATTACGTGATCGTAATTAAAGCGAGTTTTTCGATTGATAAATGACCGTCCTTTTAAATAACGTAAAACGTTTTCGTTTTATATTTTATTTCTTTGTTCTTTGTTTTCTGCTCGAATGGCAGAAGAATAGCAGATAATTAGACCATCGTACATATGTATTTATATTTTTACAGTTTTACCTTCGAACAAAAGCAAAATTATTATTATTATTATTATTATTATTATTATTATTATTATTATTACTATTATTATTATTATTATATAAAAGCGCAAAAATATTCCATGAATTATTATCTCGGTCTTTCGTTTCAAACACAACTATACATCGTAGCGTTATACGGTTCATCGCAGATTCGTTAAATACTTGAAATTTGCGTTGCTTGTCGGAGATAAAGACATAGTTCGAGCTACATTCGGAATTATGGCTTTCCTCGTTTTAGCGGTCAACCAAAGTTCTACGCAGGTCTAACTTAAATAAAGCCAGGGAAATATCTCCCTCGTGTATTTTGTTTAGCTTTCATGCTGATTTCACGTCCACGAGAATCGTTATCCTTCTATTTTATTCGTTGCTTTGATGTTCACAAACAGTACATTTCGGTATAAGAGCAATTCTTTAATACATTATATTACTGTTAAATGACATTCATACACGCGCAATTGAACATCAAAGACGCACAACACGATTCCGCGCTTCTAATTTTACAATTTTAATTTACATTTTTAGATTTACTCTTCTTTTAATGGCAATGTCGCGAAACGTATCATACGCGTATAAAGATTAATCACATCCTAATTACTGCGACGAGTTTCAGATGCAAATATTAAACATTTCGATTCTAAAGAATGTAGATACCTTTGAGTTAGAAAGGACGAGAGACGGTAAAATTGCAGAGTATGCTACTGAAAATGTAGATATTCCTCTATGCTTGATACACAAAACACGCGATCAATATTCGTTCGTTCACGATGTTGTTGGTTCACTCACTTCGCGTAAGAAGCTTAAGTTATTCAGAGTAGCTCCGCGTTATTCGTTGACTTAATTAATATCGTTATCAATCGATTTAAGACACATTTTATACAACCAGTCAAATCAAAATTTAAAGGACGATAACAGACGCTTAAATATTTTCCGTTACCGAAAAAGAGGGCTACTATTTTCCTACTCGAAATAGGATCGTATTCGAGTTCCACCTAGTTTCGGAGATTGAATTCGAAATTCATCGATCGAACGAACGCAAAATTATGATCGATTCGAACGATTTCTTGGATAATTTTCATCAATTATCGTATTTTGTGTAAAGTCATTTTAATACTAATCCTACTTATGAACGAAAGTGCGTATATCTTGACTTCGTTTCGGTAGAAGGCGTTCTAAATTTACGTTGCAAACCTTTGCAGATGCGAACAAATAAATTCAGATTAAATGTGTTTCGAGAGTAGACGGTGTCCAGGCGTAAACGACAATCTTACCGTTTAATCATCAGCCAACTAGAGGACACAATTAATTACAGACAGCAATTCGTCGTGAGGATGGCTGGTTGTTAACCACGTCCGACACAGGGAACGTGGAAATTTTACGACGCTACTCTGGTATCGTTAACACGGCTTTCCTACAGTGCAACGTGCAACGTAACGGTCTGTTCCTCTTCTCACCCGCTACGAGCTACGATTTAGCATAATTGCAATTTAACACTTGTCCTGAGAGAGACTTCCACTTAGCCGCAATTCGCCACGCTCGTCTTGCTCGTCGTTGGCCGCGCGACTTAAAACTTTCCGCATTTGCATGAGACCGATATCCCACTGATACGATTAGAATGTACCGCATCAGAAAACGTTACCACGCTTCCCCGTTTCCAACCGGCTGCGAACCGGCTCACGTTTAATTCCCACGCGTGCAATTCAAAACTGCTCATTTTTCATCCGTTTTCTCTTACGTTTCGCTCGATCGATCGATCGGTTTCCAACGCGTTTTCGTTCCAGTGTCGTAATTGTCGAAATTTTCGCGCGATTAATTAACGCGGCCGAAAATTAGATAATATGAGAGAATAATATAGCATTTTTCTATTGCCATCTTCTCTTTTCATACGCACTTGGTAAAGAGATGCATATCGCGCTAAATTTTCCGCATAATATCACCATATATATATATATATATATATATATGAAATTCATATTAGTCGCGGTCAGTCGAATTAGGTACGTATTTTATTCGGCGCACAAACAAAGTCATCGTACTAATTAATTTCATATTTCGCCTATAACGGATCGCTTTTCATTCATGGTTCAGCGTAAACGCGGTTACTAATAATTATCCGATGGTATCAATTGCGATGTCACGTTACACAAACACCGTATTGTTAATTTATATTCGAAATTTGGACGACGAACATGTACGCCCCACCGGGAGAAGGTATAACGCTGCTATTTATGCTAAATCATTCACGAAGTCCCCTGTAGAATCCGAAACGTTCATATCGCTTAATTTAAATCGCATTGTTAATGAACGATGCTCGCCATGAGCGCGGGCGCGCGTTAAATCGCTCCAAAACCGTAACACTTCCATTTTCTCTGTTACTATCCTAGAGTAAAATATAATTTGCTTTAAACGCGACCCAATAGCGCGCTCGTTTAAATTTAAGAGACATTGCGATTCCCTGTATTATGCGCATATGCATTCTCATTTATTCTACTTATTTGAAGTTTTCATTTACCCTATTTTTCATATGTTTCGTATTTAAATTATTTCCGTGCTGCTGTTTTCTACGCGAAATACCGCGTCATTTGCATTATTCATTTAAGAAGCTCTGGGAATTATACTTCATTATTTAGGATTTATAACGTGCTATTATGTCGTGCATCTTTAATCTATCGTTATCTAGATTCGACAAACTTAATTAGTTCGTAATGGCAAAGTGCTATTTGAAACACTTAGGCTCCTTTATGTGGAACAGTAACGAGAGCCAGAAATCTAGCGTCAGAAGTTAACTGGAACAATTTATTTTAATTAATTTTTTACAGTGCATTAGACGAAGGTAATTTCAAGCATAAAGAATGTAACGAAACTAGTATCCAAGACTTTGTCAATGAGATTTTGTGCAAATTATACCTTTTAAAAATCAATCGAGAGATTAATACGAAAATTTAAGAATATATTACTTATAATTAAAATGTACCAATATATGCCGTTTCAAATGAGAAATTTTTCACAGGAAAGAAAAATACAATTTGTTAGCTCTGTTGCTCGGTTCCACATATCATACGTATTGTGCATAGTCAAGAAACGCTGCTACAGACTCGACGATATATTATCGTTTTTTGCTTTGCGCCGAACTTGCGTTTCACGACAGCAAAAGGATTAACTTAGTGATTTATTATGTCCCTCGCAGAATTTTACGGTAAAGAACTGCGTCACATGTCTATGACTCCTATGGAGAGATTTAACCAAAGTCTTGGTCCGACCGCAAAATACGAATCCGTGAGTCAATACTTTCCTGTTAGATTTTAATTAAAACGTCCTGAAGCAACCGTTTTACGTTTTATCCGACATCCATTTCGATCTACCATCAACCGTATAACTAATTACTTGCTATAGCTATACTAAACGCTTCTCCGCTTCAAACATCGAGCAAATTTATTAAAGCGATATCCGTCATTGCAAATACAGCTACTAAATAATCGAGCGCCGATGCAACATGCTTTGATGAAAATTACCAAATAGTATGACAAAAATCGCTGATGTGTGCTATCTATGAATCACGAGAATTTCGGAATTCAATCCGAAATTTTCTCTTTAGAAAATTCGGCAAAAATGTAAAAATTTAGCGAATATCGACGTTTAATTGAAATTCGCGCGGAGGATCAAAGTGCTTGTAAATTTTAATTCCAACATTAATGTAACTTTATAGTGACTTTAAAAAATATGAAAAGTTACAGATTGATACTAATGTTAATTAAAATCTACGAAGAAAGTTTACACGTTCGCGAAGTTAAATACAATTAAAATATGGAATAGTTTAAAAAGTTGCAAATGAATATAATAATATGGATTAGAGTTTCTTTCAAAGAGAATCGAAATGATTATATATATTGTAATATATCTTTTAATTTGCCTTTGAAACAAACAAAAGTTACAAATAAATAAAAATCGATGTTTCAATTCTGGCTTACAGATTCTCTGATACGATTAAAATACTTGACCTATTACAAAAAGATGTAAAAATATTCGGTCTCTACGCCTGTACAAACTTCCATTTGGTTCGAGTTGCAGTTCTCAAATATTTTTTACCAAGAGTCTGATGAATTTTTCTACGTATTTAAATACAATGTACATTGTTTGTTGAGAAAACAAAGCGTAGAAGCAAAGGTGCGAAAGCACTTGTTAATTAATCAAACCTCGACAAGCCGGAATCCTTTCGTGAAACACACGATAGAAACGCGACCCCAGATCCAACCGCGTTTCTCTCTTCATAATGCAAAGCGACCAGGCTATCCACTTGCACCAGCGTTCCAATAAATATGGTTAACCTGTTCCGCTATCTGCGCTCGAATCTTGCTCTCCATTATACTTACTTTAACCCGGGCCGTTTGTTCGGATCACTTTGTGGTTTTCACGCAACGCGGCGCGATTTAAGGCGAGGATTCAGGTTGTACTCCGACCTGACACCACCGTTCTTCGGTACAAAGATGTTCGTTTCATTACGTAATCACGAGTGAACAGGAATGTTAAATTTTCGCGAAGATTTGAGAAAATATAGAGGAACTGGTAACGGTGGAAGAAAAATTCGTTCGATAAATGAAAATCGAGAGGTGGATGAAAATTGAAATATTTCAAGATCCGAAAGTATAGACCAAGTATGAACGAGGTATGAATTCGAATAATAAGCTAACGCATTTGGTTTTATTTAATTGAAAATTCCATTTGAATTTTAAATTGCTCCCCTTCCATGAATTATTGAAGGGAAATTTATGGATATTCCGTTCTATTGTACGCGTCACTTGTTCGTGTCATTGTCTCGTGTAAAGTGAAAATCAATGTAAAGAGAAAATAAATGGACGACTGAAAAAAAAAAAAAGAAATCGAAGACGATAAATCGCTATTGTGTTTAAATTTTATTTTGACATGGTGAGAAGTTGACTGGAGAATTTTTATATTTATTAAAGGACGCGAAGAATTTTTGTGAAAAAGTCTCGGTAAAATGTTTTTCTCGGATGTTGTACGTTACATCGAACGTTCTTCCTTCTGTGTAGAATGTTTCACGTTGAAATAACAATAATCTCAGCTCCCATGTGCATAATTAAAATAGATTTAAAAGAGTAGCTACGCGATCAGTTTTTCTTATTATTATATAATAAAATAACTTCTCGTGCGGCGGGAAGAAACAGAAGAAAGCAGAAAATGAGAAAATCTAAATTTACCAAAACGTAATTCATCTAGTCAAAAATCGTTAATGCGAAACCAAGCGATAAAATAGGGTAAGCTGATCCGATTTTTTTTCCAATCGCGATATTCGCGTGGGTGTGGAAAACGTCGTCGACAGCCGCCCTTCCCGACGAGTTCCACGTCATGGAAAAACTTTTGCGGGTCGATTTATGCGAGCCGCGACCAAAAATGGAACGCACCGTGGCTGGTAACGTCGATTGGAAATTTATTACGAATCGAAATCACGATACGTTTGTACTTTCTACATTCGTGTGACACTGATGTGAAAAACTGATAAACTCGCTGGTGCTTCTTTTTGCTCCACCCACAGCGTGGCGATTAATTAGCACCTTTGCCCTCGCTAACGTAAAATTATGTCTTTTTTCGTGATTTACACGTAGCCGGTTCGCGTTAACACGAATCGCATAGATTTAACGATTATTCCTGTACTCGTTTACATTCGTTTTATGCTTACAGTTGAAATTATCGATTGCTCTGTTGCTGTGCGAATCAATCGACACGTACATATAGCTATTATCGCGATGCTAACGATAGAACGTGCCATTTTTCTAACGACCTCGTTCATATTCGTTCAGCGATCATAAAATTGGCCGATCTTCGTTCCTTGCGACTTTCATAAAGCTTCGTAACGTTAAGAACTTTAGAAAGTTTTCAAGACTTCGATACTGTCAACTTCGAAAGACCTCAACTTCTCACAGTTTCGGCAGGCATCAAATTTATTCGAAATGTTTCGACCAAGTTGGAAGAAGGAAAATGTTTAAGAGGATTAGACAAATTACTTGATAGACGCAAATTCCCCCTTTGGCTACTTACAGCGTATGATGAACTTCGTTCTAACCCGTCAACACGAAATCTTCTAACGTTAAATTAGAAATATATTTTAAAATATATTATATTTTTCAGATATTTGGGAATAAATCTCGATACGAATGCTCGCCAATTAGCAATCGACTAAATTACAAACTGCACGGATTAAGTCAGGAAATCAGCATCCATGTATTTGTCAATTTTTGTCGAATATCAAAGAAGCGGCGCTCTTTTCAACGAATTTTGCTTTAAAATAACAAACTAACGGAAGCAAAATTCACGTATCGTATGAAAAATAAAAGCAATTTGATCCGTACGAAACGATCGGTTGGCTAAAATGTGTTATTAATAATTCACGAATATCTTCCATTCCAAACGTTTACTAATCTTTGTTCAATCATCGTGGCTGTTAAAACATATATGCACGATCATACGATTGCGCGTGAAAAATCTAAAAATATTTTACTGCTGATTGCTCGTATATTTTCTACCTACCGAGCTTTCAAGTGGAATTAACTAAAAAAATACGAATAAAAACGGACACTGGATATCAAGAGGCGATATAAATAGAATTTGTTTTACCATTCGAACGAAAGTCGTATATCTTGAAATCCCTTTCTATCTTTCATTTTATATTGTACCGAAAAAAGCGTCAAAGGGCGTATTTTCGAAGCAGTTAGATTTTCGAGTCTCGATAGAAGAATCCAAAAAATGTGCAAATACTTTCACAAGCCATCGTATAAAATTACCTAAAACCCGCAATACGAAGAAAGTATGTTCACGAATATCTTCAGATAGTACAATCAAATCAAAGTACAGGAAAATGGATAACATTATATTAATGTAATAACTAAAGAACACTTTTTATTTCTTCCTTGTTCTTAAATCTCTTCCTAACTCTTCAACAGGTTGCTGGATTATACAAAAAAAACGTCCACTGAGACATAAACTCGTTTCTCGATCGTTAGCAGAGACGGGATTGAGAACTCGCGAGAAGAAAATTATAGAACCGTTGCCGTTGGACAACAATCGTCGCGTAGCGCATTCGCTGTTGTTTCACGCCAAATAAAGCTCATAATACGGCGAAATGTGGCCAGGCCGCTTCAACTAATCTGCTAACGGGACAAATTTGCCATCCCTGTGAAAAACGAGCCATTATTCGAAATTTAGTCGCCCGTAATATAATGTAGATACGGCCATCAAATATGCTAACAAAATACATTACACGTTATAAATTTTCACGTATCCGCGACTAGGTGGTTGTTCGGCAGCGGGAAAACGCGTATACCGAAAAGCCAATAATGGAATAATCATTGCGGGATATACCATGCTTGTGTATAAAAGCGGCGTCGAAAATGGTAATCAGTTTTTGCGTTATCATCATCCACGATCGTTTGTTACTAGACAAGTATCATTTTTTAAATTGCCTAATAAATTCCGTACAACTGTTTTCTATCGCGAAAAATCCATTTTAACTCTTAACTCGATTCTTTGTGTAATTCTACAGGCTTTTGTCAATTGACATTATTTACGAGTCTATCTTTTCTTGTATTGTTAAAACATTTAATTTCCTATATTTTGTAAAATATTTCCGGTGAGATTTAAACAAAACGGCTGTCAGTGACGAGAGCATATTTCTGTACCTACTCTTATGTTAGGTATACAACGTATGTTATTCCCATAAATGGGTCAAGACGAAAAGTAAAAATATTTTATACTATCTATTTAAATGCCAAGCATTTTATTTTTCTCGGTTGTACGAGGAAAATATTCTGCACGGCCGAAGTACAGGAGGAAAAAGTCTGTATTTCAGCTTAAAGGAGAAAGATTAAACTTCACTAGGTAGCAGCATTACGGAACAAGCGAAGAAAGCAAAGCTTGCTACGTTATTCAAATTCACAGTGCTTTCTGCCCCTTCTTACCTTTAATATCACAAAAGATTCACGATTTACCCTAATTGCCTTAACCGCTCTTTATTTGCGAAGTAGAAAATAGTGGTAAACGCGGAATGGTAAACTTCAATTGCAAATTCATTGTTTATTTTAAAAAATACTTGGCGAGATGCTCGTTGGAAGTTACACAGGCCAGGTGAAACCCGATGAATTTTCAACGATCTTTCTCACTGCGTTAGGAAATTCGTAAAACGAGAACTTTCAAAATCGTAGACGGAAAGTCCAATGTTTGAAGATGAAACGAGATTTTCCAGGTTAAGAAAACATACGCCGAACTTCCAACAATGAATTCAGCGATTGTTGTTTTGCTTCCTCGTTGCGTACAATATCACGCAGCCAAGTAATTTTCTTCTTAACGCGTTTCTCTTACTCGGCAGGTTACTCATTTTGCTTTAGTTGCTATCAAATACAGTTTTTCTTGATATTTCTGCTTTCTATGCTTCTTGTATTTTCATATAATATTTTCTTACTGTACAGCGACAGTCAAAATTCGGCGATCGAATTTGTTCCATAGTTTCGATATTCGACGTTTCGAAGTATCTCCATACTGTTTCCACAACAGATTCGGTTTGGCCAATAAGAAGAGCAAGTTAAACAATTTTGTTTCAAAAAGAGACGAACGATAATTAAATTTTTAACGGTTTTATGTCAGAAACGGTGGTATAACGTTAGAAGCAAAAAGTCACTGGTGAAATTAAAGTGAAATAATACTTTGTCCAATATTAGAGAGAAAATTCCACGAACTGCAAAGTTGCGAATTTACTATGCTTTATATATCATTATACTTTGTGAGCAATTTCAGAAACAATCTACGAAGAAATTAGTCGTAAATCGAATTATTTTTGACAAGAATCATTATAAGTTATAGGACCTTTTAACTTCAAATTAGAAGCTTCGTGAAGCAATCGAGGAATTCCCAATTTTTAGCACGGCAAAGTAGAATGCGATTAATAAAGGTATTTCTCTTTGTATTATTAACTTGGCTACGGTACTCGAATTTTTATATCTCAATTATGTTCACGTTCCAATAGACAGAGATACTTTTGCCAATACTTCCACTGGCGTTAAAAATATCCTACTTTCTATCGTACGTGAAATTCTTAACAGAGAGAAACGAAAAAAGAAAGAAAGAAAGACGAAGATCGTCGTTTACCTTTTTCATCAACCTAGAAAAATACCTTATTCAACGTCGCTATTTACACGTTTCTAGGTCGTAGCAGCTCTTCCTTGGCCCTTCTCCTCTCTGCCCAAAATCACGGGAAAACCCTTATATCTTCATAAAAGTGGAGTCGTGCCATAAACGCGCGTATCTCTCAGAAATCCCATTTGCCCTCGAAACATCATAAATTCGCCAGTTGTAACCGTCACGATTCCGATTGCGGTCTAGTTTCCACGACGAAACGAAATTTCCTAGATGCACGACTGATTGGACACGAAACAACGAACAGTCGGTCCATAGTACATACGGTATAACGTAAACGTTGCCGTGGCTCCTCATGAAAAGTTACGGGAACGTGACCAATTGGCTCGCTCCTTAAGCACACGTGCAGAGTAATTTGCCGAGCAAACATTATGCGATTGCAAATTCTACGTGGACACGCTGGGCTACATCGGTGTCAGCCAAGGAATTGAATACGGTATCGTGGCAGAGCCGATAAATTTGCAACCGAGAACTGAATTCTAAACCGGAATTCTAAGAGCGGTGGAAACCGACTATCGGTCCGCGACTCGACACCGCCGAAGCAGTTGGACGTTTCGAACCGTCTCGTAAAAAGATTTCTGGCCGTGTGTTATCGCCATCGCGTTCTCCGCCTTTCGACCGTAATCGTGGAATTGGCCGAAACGGTAAAGTAACAACTGTGCCGTCACCTTAGAGTCGGATCTTTCGTGTAAAATACAAATGAGAAAAACGAGCGATATTTAGATCGAAGAAGGAAGAAGTTCTTGGATAAAAATTTCGTCCGAGGTTTATTTTCCTAGTTGCGGATAATTTAGTTTTAAGCTGGAAGCGCACTGATAGCTGCGTACAAAATGCAATAGAATTTCGATGTTTAATTTCGTTTATTTTCTTCAGAGTGAGAAACGCGAAATGCGGTTGAAACAGAGGGAACTTTTATACGACTACGAAGCACAACTGTTCTCCGTATTACGGCTATATTTAATGGAATACAAAGAAAAATACTAGCTTTTTCGATGAAGCTGATGATTTCCTTTGACCGTTCGCTTCATGAAAAATCCTATTTTCAGCTGTGCCATTAAACTTTGAATTCCCTTTAACAGGCAGTAGTTAGATGACCTACAGTTTCACCGAATAACGTGGCTTATGTATCGCTTTTAAATGTAAAACAAGCTTTTTGCCTAATTTATAAAGGAAGTTTCGTGAACGAAACTATCGTAGTATTCGTAACCCCACCTGAAATTGTCTTAACAGCCCTCACTCGTATATATTTTACGGATATTCGAAGCTGGTTTTATCTTTTAAAACTAAAGAGACAGCCTATCTATTAATCTTATGAGAAAGCATCAACCTTTCTCATAAAATTACCAACAAAAATCTATTTGATAAACAAGTGTAACGTTGGTATTTAACATTCCAATTTCTCCAAAATGATATGCTACTTAAAAATAACTTTTAGTTCTATCCACCATTGACCCTCCAATTCCTATTCTCGACTTTCATTCAGCGATCAGTTGCCTTCATTTTCACTTCTACTCTTTCGACCATGTCTCTACCTTTTGGCCGATGAAATTCAGGAATCGATCGTTCCTAAATCAGCGTGTAGAGACGATTCGATGTAGAACACAACAGTCGTCGTCCCAGTGTTCGCATAAGAAAATACGATTGCACGCTCTAAGTTAAATTTCTCTCGATTCGGGTCTTTCCTGCTTTACGGTATGTTCAATTTTTTGTTTCGATTGTCCGATATTTTGGAATCAGGAGTAGTGCGAAGACGTGGCGCACGAGCCACCGGATAATAGCGTCGAAAGCATAGTGCAGCGAAATTCGATGATCTACTCACCAGAATTCGGCTGGCCGTTGCTGTTGGGTCTCGCGGACGGTGCACCGTCCCTGGCTTCCACTTCCAACGCGTACGCGCCCTGCTTTTCACGATCGAACATCACCTTCGTGAAGATATCGCCAGTTTCTCTGTTGATCTCGAAGTAATCCTTTCCCTCGTTCCTGTCGCTGTCCACCACATAATACGTCACCTGAAAGAGAAACAACGTGATTTACTTGATTAGAAGTTGAATCGAATTAATGGCGAAAATGTAGTTTAACCCTACTGCCTTCTTTTACCCATTTTGAAAGAAATTATATTTTTCCAAGGTTATGGTTACAGCGGATGTGTATTCTGAACGATCATTCTGCCGAATAAAATACCTGAAAACCGAATGTATCTTTTCTGAATCTTTTCTGAACATATATATATATATGTATGTATGTATGTATGTATGTAAGTATGTATGTATGTATGTATGTAAGTATGTATGTATGTATGTATATAACTGTAACGATATTTCGTCAAAATACGAAACAACTATAACCATAACTTACCATAAAGAAATATCTGAAGTTTGAACGAGAAATGAAAAAGTTGAAGGATCTGCTGCAATATGGATGCAACTACATTTTCCAGTAATTCGAGGTAACCAACAAACGAGGGCTCAAAATCTATCAAAGTCAAGTCGCTTGGTCAAGTAACCTATAAGTTTACGATCAACCAATACTCGTGGTAATAAACTTTTGCATTTATGAACATAAAACTTTTGACCATGGAATCTATACCTTTGTTCCTTTTCCAATAAGTACAAATTTAAATACCGGAGCTCCTTACTGTTGCAATACCTTCGATTGTCGTTTATATGCATGGTTTCTCGTTTAGATCGTACGTCGACGCGTACCTGGTATGGATTGTCGTTAATTTTTCGTAAAGACCCAACTGCTTCGAATTATTTAGAATATTTGATAGGAATTTTAGGAAAATTTACTCAAAAAATAGCTCCTGATTTCCGTTAACCTTTCCTCTAGAAATATTACAATAACTGAAATGGCGCGCGTTCCGTTGCCTCCTATCGGAGGCTTCCATGAAATACCACTCTTTTCGTCCTTATCGATTTATTCCTTCTTTATCGATCTACTCTTCTTTTAGCGATCTAATCCTTTTTTACCAATCTACTTCGTTACACTTTTTTATCGATTGCTCGTCGATTAGATCGAAAGTGACCATTTTATGACATAGAAACGTTCGCAAATTTATGGAAGCTGATATCGTAGGTTATAAACCGTCGACACGTATTTATCAAATTTCTATAAACGTACAAATTTCGAGGATCCCATCGGCTCCACTTTACCAGTCGTGGATTAAACATCTTAAAATTTTACAAATCCTTTTCGTTTCGTCTCCAGTGAAATATAACGATTCGAGCATTATATCAGGGTTAATTACGTTAGGTAAGCACGTAAATTGCGATGTAATAATTGAAATTCAAATTTCGTGAGAATTTAGTCGAAATATACGATTCACAGATTCCATTTATTTCTATTCGTCGCTGTGCGATTTGTTGGTATTGTATAATGTACACGATTTATTGTTAAAATTTGTAAATCTAAAGCGATTTGAAGATTTGAAAGATTAAATAGTTGAAATTTTGAAATTTGAGAATATTCGAAGCTCGATAACTTTTATTTCAAAAAATACGTGGACGTATGATAAAACCTATGTAGTTAAAACAGATCCGTATCTTTCGAAAATACGAAAAATTTGTCAAAACGTATCGTACGATATTCGCGTCTGTGATCGTCTAAAAGCTTATACGTATTATGATTTTATTATTGAATACACATTGATTTTGCGCAAAGCACGCGCTCTGTTCCATATAAAGTACGTTTACAAATGCAACGAAAACTTCGATAATCTAAAAACTGATTGAAATTCTCATAAAAGCAAATATTAATATAATACACGTCTAAGTACACGTATAATCGTAATATAACGTTAAAGTTTCCAATAAACAGAAACTTTTGAACCGATAATTTTCAAGCTAGAACGTTCTGCGTTCTGGATACCAGGACTTTTTCTCTACCCGGCCACTCGTGCTCGTTTTATTCGGTAGAAGAAGTAACTCCGAACATTCGTGACATTCCTCGAAATTTAAACAAAAAAAGGGAGAACAAAATTAGAGAGAAGGGAAAAAGAGAAATATCCAATTCTAGAGGCTTCATAGAGTTCGCTTGTAAACGAAAATCCATCGAAGAACGCATGGAAGCGTATTACGAAAATGTTTGCGCGAAGAAAAAACAGAAATCAGCGCCGAGAATCAAGAAATCAGCGTGCCTGCACGACTGCTTGTAAATCGAGAAAAGGGAAAGAAAAAAATCACGATCACGGTGAAATCGCGTAGCGTTTCCAATGAAAAAAAGTACGAGAAAAGTTTGATTTTAGATTGGCGTAAGGCGAACAAAATGAAATTTGAAGCGATGAAGCGACGATACTATCGGCAAAGACATCAATTAAATTAATTAACTGGCTGGATCGAATTAATAACGCACGTACTATTAATAATCACGAGGATAATTGATGACATTAACGGTTATACTTCCTGTGTACAGGAAAACTTAGCTCTGAACAGATAATTATAATTAGTTCATTTGCGTGATCGCTCGCACGATGCTGGTTTATATTTTGGTTAACCGATACTCCTTCGAAATATTTATCCGTTTACATTCAATTTCACGCGAACGATCATTTTTAAATAGATTACAGGTATTTATAAAATTCTATATCTTTATGAACATAATTGAGAAAATGGTGTTTAAGCAGAAATTTATTTCGCGTGCTAAATATTGTAAGCCCTTTACTTGGAATATTTCATAGAATTTTTCCATTATTTGTCACGAGTAAATAATTTAATAATAGTAAAACGAGTAAATAATAAAATAATATGATAACGCGCTACGTAAAAGTACATATTTAGTCAGAAACAAGAGTATGTATTACGCTTCACATTCGCACGATGTTACGAAGGATTAAATCAAGCGATGGATTGCAAAGAGAAGAGTTTTACTTTTCGCCCATTTTTGTTAAAATAAATATTTCATGCAGCCATAAAATATGTGAGACCGGTTTACTAATATGTACCATAGAAAGGGAGAGAAGAGTGAAAGAAAGAGAAAGAGAGAGGGAGAGATCGTGATTTTTGATTAAATTTAGAATTGAAAAATTTCCTCATTTTTAACGATAAACTATACGAAAAACCAAGATGTGTATGAAAAAAAAAAAAAGAAAAAAAAGAAATAGGAGACTCTTTCGTTTTGTACTCGCCAAACTCTGCTTATAGTTTGGTAAAAGTTAACGAGCTCCGGCTATCAAGTTAAAATACCTAAGCAAAAAGATGCTATTTAGCTTTTTCAACCCTGTCTCGTGGCTTTTTTTTTTTAAAGAAAGGTAAGCTCGAAAGCTTTTGTGGAAAGATGTTTTTTGCTCATCTAGACATCGTTACGAGAATGATACGAAAACCAAAAATTGTTATAAACAAGACGTAAAGGTCTCTCGATATTTATAACTACGCTTATAATACTTTAGCAATATTAAAACCATTGGGAAAATTTTTACAACTCGAATCGCTTATCGTTGAAATTTCAAAAAACTTCAAAATTTCTTTTGCTGAATTACATACATACATAGCTAAGCTACGTACTAATACAGGAGAAGTTCTACAAGTAAATTTCACATTGTCATATTCCACGTAAAATAATTGTAAAACTGTAATAATTGTCGTTCGTATAAAAGAAGAAAGATCTATCAACGCATTAACGTTCTTCCAAAACTACGATCCTGCCACGATCGGAATAATCCCACGACTAATTATAATTACGAATGACAACGTGGAAGAGAAAGTTTCTTATATCGATCTGGACCAAACGTACGTATAAACATTCAACAAACAATAACAGCGATGAATGAATATTAATCGTTGTAAATACGCGCAAGGAGTCATGAACATTTGCGCGTAACGCGTTACTCGTAACGATACGGCGCAGCGCGACATTTTAAATTATACCAACGGCGGTGTTCCTGCGATTAAATTTGATTACGGTATTTTGCAGTATAACGGCGTTACACGGCGAACAAAGTTACACGGTATTTCCATCAGAACCGCGACTTCGACAAACACAATTTCACTGTGTGAAATTAACAAAGTTTCGGCCGGAATAATATATCCGTTTATTCGATCGCTGCCACGATATTTATTTGAAAGAACCGAATTATTTTTGCACGGTCTTCTCGATTCTCACGACGTTTAACAGACAAGTATTTCTTCGCAAGAATTATATCGAACGTCATCTGTTACGGGACAAAGATGTTGAGTATTCGACGAACGAGCATTGCAATTGTAAAACATGTATTTTATTCGCACGCACTACGTTATCACTTACGTCTATCACTAACGTTAAATTATACTAAAGTCAACCGACGATTTTTATTTAATATCTACCCCACGTAACGTTTCAAACGTAATAAATCCGTGCCTATATTGATATAACATTTTATTATACACGAAAGGTACTGAATGTTTGATATAAATTTTATTAATATCAGTTATGTACATCAACGTTGAATATTCGATACGAAATGTCCTTACTTTTCAGCCACCGATTTAAATGAAATACTACAAAAATATTCCATCTCAAGTACGTAACTATATTGTATTTCGTATCTCGATAAATCCCTTACGTTTAAATTGGAAATGAAATAAATCAAACATAATATAATTTAACGTAGAATGAAATACTGTCATTCGCGATCCCTACTAAATTTTGAATAGTTTGCAACATCGTATTTGATTAACGACTTCTATTGTCTCGTTGCAATTAAAGCGGCACTGCAAAGAAAAAGTATGTCTACGATTCTCTCATTGAAAATTCCTTATAATTGTAAATGAACGACATTCCATGCTCGATCAGCTACGCATCCTCCAGTGAATAGAAATTTTCACGTTATAGTTTGATCCATTAATTTCTCGCCTAAGAGGTAATTGCAAAAAATTATAAATTGCACTCTTACGAGTGAATTTATATATATATATAACAAATATAATAATAAACGTCGAACGAGCAGTATCTACGCCGAAGGACGACAAGCGACTAATTCGAAAGTTCGAAGAAACTATTGATTTCGCGTGCGCCTACGTTTCCCTTGTCCCACAGTTGGTTCAGCCGCGAGGAAAGTTACAGACCTGAGGGTATTTTGTTATGCTATTGAATATTTATGTTGCTCAACAATGGTAGATGTCAGAAACCTAGGTACTTCAGCTTTGTTGACATCGACCTTGTTCGCTTTCAAACAAACTGTGTGCTCCGTATATGTATGTTACAGAAAATGATGTATATGAGATATATGTAACGACGATAGCGAAACTTGTATTACGTGTGTTATATACGAAAGTTTCTGAAATTTCGTTAACGGTATTACGTGAAATAACTGTTACGATTGACTTTGATGATTTTTACGAACTATAATAAATATTGCTTGTAACGAATATCTCGTAACTTCTATACGCATATCGTATACGTATGCGCCTTTTGAAATTGGTTACAGATTTTACCAATATAATCGTGAGTGTTACGCCGTAAGAAGCGGCCAACAAGTCAGCCCTTATTACCTGACTGTCAACGGCCCTCATACCGTTATTCTGATCTTCTACAGATCCAAGGACCCACCATATACTCTAACGAAAGTTTAATGGCTAACGTATATAGATGGGTCAATCGGTCTGCACTAAAATTACGGGACGTAGAGTCCCAAAAAGTACTTTACGTTTACGGCGGGCTATTCCCCACTCCCTGGAATTTATTACGTGCTGGTAACAATCACGGATAAAACAGGTATCTGCCATACGGAAAGAGCGGATGTGTATACAAAGAAAAAAGGGACTTCATCCCAAAAAACAATATCATCCACTACCTAAGACGGTGGAAAGTCTCCTACTCCTGAGATGGCGAAAGAACGAACTAGGCAAGGTCTGTGCCACACATCTCCCGGGTTCCTTTGGCTCTTCAAGCCCTCGCGACAGTCAAGTCAACTGTTCGTACGACAATCGGGCATCATATCAACTCTACGTTCCGTCTAAGTAATCAAATTCACCGACTTCGCTTGTGTATGAGAGTGTGTATCCGTGCAAAATAGAAATAAATATATATATTAATAAAACTGTAGACTACAGTTGAATTCCAACTGAACTACCCCTATTATCCCAAAAGAAATACGGGGATCGACCTGCTCGTGGTGTCGATTGATACAATCGTAACGGGAATTTACGACTCCCGTTGACGCGCCTCCTCGCGAACGCGTCTCCCCGCGACTGGCCGAATTTACAGTGAGAGTAGCGTCTCGTTACAAAGTTAGGTAAAATTCAAAATGTTTCAGATAACGCACGTAATATATTCGTAAGAAGTTTCTATGCATAGGTGTTCACGATATCTCGTACAAACTTATCAGATTGTAGATAAACGAATAATTTCGTAATAGTCGATGTTTAGATAGCTGTATATTTCTGAGTATTTAATATATAGACGATTGAATATTATACGTAAATTCGGAACATAGAGCATACGGTAGACAGAGCGTGTAATTGAAGCCTGAAACCAGTCCGAAAACTAGCCACGAGAGTTGCTCGATAGTTGAGTAATATCGATTCGATGATGAGAACTTGCTGATGAAAGTAATATTGATATTGATATTGATAGAACTTTCCCATACACAAAAGATTAATCATATTAAAGATATAAAAAGTAGAGATGGAAATAAAAAGGAAACTTAAAATTTCAATTTCACTTCTACGAATTTAATTGAAAACTCTCGACGTTTGCGAATGCGAAAACAGAAGATTATAAACGGAAAAGGGAACATAAGAATCGCTTATCTACTTCGTCTCTGAACTACCTACAGACACACACGTGTACGTATATTAACACTTTCTATCGTTTCTTAAAAAACTTATTGAATATTCCTAACGAACCCCATAAAGGAAGAAAAATACAAATAACTATCGATATCCCATAAAATCGCTCGATTCTTCGTCATCGACAATTTCGAAAATATTCATGAAAATCGATTTAAACGGAGTACATCGCGGACATTTCATCAACTTCGTTAGAATAACGTATCCGTTTAAACCAAACAAATTGCATGTTCAAACAGATTATAAATCGTGACAATTAAGAACGAAGTAGGATTGTCGGTCGATTGAATTAGCCACTAGACACGGTCAGTACGAAAAATTATTAACATTTGTCTAATTAATCGTCGATAAGTACGTGTAGTATTTTTAAAACGTTGTCTAACGTGTCTAACGTTGGATGACGTAAAGAAGTACCTCGAGTATTAACAAAAACGGACATTTGTGGACGTCTGCTCACCTGATTGTTCGGGAAAGTGCCATCCTTATCAATCGCGTTGACTTGAGTAACCTTACTGCCAACTGGTTCACCCTCGAGTACAGTTTCTTGCTCACGTTCGGTGAACAAAGGTATTTCGTCGTTAACGTCTTCCAGGACAATATAGACGGTTGCTTCAGAAGCGAGTTGTTGGGCGCCATTGTTCTGTAGAAGAGGATTATCCTTATCTTACGTGTACCTTGCGTTTTCTACTTGATTCGCTGATTCGTTTACCGTTCTTGCAATTCCAAAAGAGAGATAGAAAGACTAGTATTTTCTCGACTTACTTTAATTACAGATTTTTAAACGTTAATACCTCCGAATATCGATTATCTAATTATTATCGAGTATCTAAGAGTACTTCATTTTTTACGTATTTTTATTGACAAGATACAGTACACGAGTACTGTCTTTTTCATGGTGAAAGAATAAGTCTTGCAATATCTTTGTGCTCGATCAACGAGTATTAGTTTGAAAATTAGAGATATTCAATTTTCAAAGAATAAACTAAAACTTGAACGAGCATTCTAAAATTTGACCGATTCTAAAGGGAGCGCGTTAATTAAAAATATTTCAGCTTTTGATAAAATTCATGATCACTTCCAGGTACGAACAACCGTTTTAACGAAAATTTCTCCGCATTTCATCGTTTTCAATGAATTTTCGTTAAAACAGGTCAAGCAAATGGAACGGAGAAGAAGAGTCATCTCTCTGACTGAATAGGCGTTCACATAGAAATGACGAGGAGCATATTTTATCGTTGCAGAGAAGGTTATTACCGTAGAAATACAAGGTGCAGATACTCGACAGAGTAGTAATACTGTACAGTTGAAATAGAAATAATATCGCGATCGGTAAGCGGATTTTCGAGTTGCTCCGTTGCCAGTTTCTAAATGGATTAAAGAACGCCGGTTATTTAACCGAGGAGATTATATTCTATGGTCACTCGACAATTTTGAGGAGGAATACACTGGCTGTGAAAATTAACCGCATTCAATATCGTATCACTCGAGCCTTGAAATACGCAAAGCCACGAGTTCCTATGTAGGTTGGAACTGTACCGTAAGCGCGATTCAATTATAGCCGTCTCCCTTATATTTTTCGTGTTTTATGTCTTTTTCAATGGCTTTCTTTGAAATATAACAGATATGAGAAGCAAAACTCTCGAGCTATGTAAAATAAAAATTAGTAAAATTGAACTGTTTGAACGAATGCTTTTTTTTTGCAAAATATTCTTGTGTAATTAAGAATAATGGAGATGAAAGCTCGACTGTTTGATCAAAATTTAGAAAGTATATATTTTTCGACGAACGTTGTAAACATTGTGATGGTAAAAGTATATCGGTCGGTTATTTTCAATCAGCTTTGGCTTTGTAATTATTATAACCGATTGATAGATTCAGATTTTAATTTTTTTATTGAAATACCTCAAAACCTCGTCAGATAAGGGACGAGCGTCAAATATTTGTAAAATCCATTTTCTCAAAAACGTAATTTCGCTTGAAACAAGCCAGTAAGAATTTCATTTTCCATTTTCAATTTGTTTGTTTTACGAAGAATCATTTACTTGCCATGATATTGTACTTTACGAAACATCCCGCGCATAATCAAAAATACTAAAACCTCGACGAACTTGCAACTCGTAGCGAAAACTTCTTAGCAAAGCTACAAGATTAAGCAACATTGGCTGGAAAGTCGAAGCGTAGCTCGGATTTTCTAACGTCTGCGGAGACTACTAACCAAAAACATCAACAACTTGGTAATCGCAAGTTCGCCAAGATTCTCGCCAAGACTCTCTTACTCGAACGCATTGCAAAGCAAACGGTAGCTACGAAATTCGTCCCAAGACGCTTCTCTCAAACCCGTACAGGTTGCGAACGAAAAACGGTGGAAACGCAGCGTTTCTTAACATCTGAGAAGTAACAGCGTCGTTTCGTACATACCTCGACTCGTATAGTCAGATTGTATTCCTTTATGCTCTCGTAATCCAACTGATGGTTAACCTTGATGTCCGCCCAGGTGACAGACTTCTCGGCTCGTTGCTGAAGGTAAAACGTGTGAAACTTGTTGGTCTGTGCAGTGGAGCCAGGCATTAGCCGATAAAACACCGTCGGATTATTGTCGATTCCCGAGCTGTCGACACACACACCAGAGGCACATGTTACGAAAATCAAGGCCGGCTTTCAAATCAGCTCCGGGCGCCGGAGTTTGAGACTTAATGAACGGAAAACGGGAAACGGAAACAGAAACGAGAACGGAAATTACCTAGGGTAGACATATGTATATCGAAAAATACAAGGCTAGTTATCTTTCTTTTTTTTTTTTTTTTTTTTTACCGATTACAGAAGAAGAGAGGTTAGAGGCTGTTTACTCGTCTCGTGACGAAAGGTCACCATGCGATTCGTCAATTCGTACCATATGATTTGTCGACTTTCTTGCTCTTTCTCATTTTTATCTTACTTTCCTATTTCTTTTTTTTTTTTTTTTTTAATATATATTTTTACTTTTTTGTATATTTCTATCTTCTTTTAATTTTCGTACTTTGTACATCTCTCCCCTCTATTTTATATTTCGAGCATTCTTTTCATTTCTTGACAACAAAAGGAACATCATCCCACTAGTAGGATAATCTACTGTTACATTGGCGGAGCTGCGATACGAACTACGGTTTCGGCTAATTGATTTTACCTAACGAGCTTATGTTTCCCGTCGTCGCCTGTCTTTTCCGTTTCTGACGCGTTTTAGATACTATATAGAACGTATTAGCTTGTCCATACCCTGAGTATATACCACTATATACCACTATATACCACGGATGGCGTTCCGAAGTCTCGTGTCGTTAGTTGTTAAGCTACAGATCCCTTATCCGCGTTACCAGCTACTGCTTTAGCTTTTCTACGAGCAGCTTGGTTAGATAAAGGGTGTCACGCTGTGTTGTCACGTGTACTGACTTGTAAGTTTCGTTAAGTGGCTTTCGTAATAGATAGCTCAGCGAGGTTTTAAAATGTTGCAAGGTAGCTTAGATCGTGTAATACGTAATTAAGCTCTCTCCGACAATTTCAAGTATGATCGGTGATGCGTTTTATTATATCGATGGAACTGCTTCGTCCAATAATTTCAAGTTTTGACGGAATTGGGCATAAAACAGTATGAAAGTGTTTACACGAATATAATAACAAGTACATACTCAATATGTTTAATACGTATATAAAAATGCTTGTAATTTTGAGCTTTCCTCGTGCGTTGATCTTCTTTTCCGTCGGTTTTTTACGAGCACCATGTAAAAAATGGTTATTAGCTCGAGGCAACTTCGCGTAGTTTTTAACATTAAAAGAAAAATGTAATTTTATACGTTTGATATATCCTCAAGGTACGGTATAAAATACATAAAGTGTCCTTTGCAGTTCCTTCTATCCTTCATAAAATTAATAAATTATAAAAATAGAATCGTCGTTAAAGCCGATAGAGCGAGTTCAGTGATTCTTCTATTATTCGAGTGATATAATATTACTGGAATAATAAATAGAATACAAGATATAAGAAAAATCGATCACGCGTAGTAATTTTTCTAATTCAAATTACCATCGAGACACTTTTCTTCTTATTATTATACAAACACGTAAAGCTATTCGCGGAGCAAACCAATTCCTTTGCAAATCAAACCTTCTATTCTCTGAAATATATCGATATCGCACAGACTGCACAAAAGCTGCTCCTCTAATAAATTGGTCAGTTCGACGCAATCACCGATCATTATCGCTTCCTATACGGTTGTGTGCGATGTCATCCGTTAGACGTCCACGTCTCGATAGCTGCTCGTCGAGCGCTCAAAGGCACCGGAATTAATGGCACCGTTTGTCAATTCAAACGAGCGCCGGAACACCGTGTCGAAGGAACGTTCGATCAACTACTGGACGTCGACCAAGGAAACGGAACCACAGAGTCAACGTCAATCCTCGTTCCAATCTTGACAAACGGTCATCAACTTGAATATTCTAAACGGTACAGGCTGACAAAGGTATTCGAACACTTACGGAAACTTATTTCGAATATATGATATATGTGCTATACATTTTACTCTCATATACTGTTTGTGCTGACACATTTTGTACGACGTACGGCATGATAGAATTATCACGATTATAGCGGAAAAATTTGAAACAAACTCGAAAGTACGCGTAGAAGACACGAGATATTTATCGCAAAAGTATTCTTCGCAAATGTCACGAAATTATTTAAACAGTCCATCGGTTGTTTTTTTATTCATTTTTTTATCAAGTGTAAGTTTGCAATAAACTTGTATATACGTTTGCAGACTCATTTGCAATGAAATTTCAGAAAGTTATTACATTTCAAAAGCTATAACGCGCAATATATTTTTATTCATACGTTTATTCATAAAAGCTTCCTACGATAAGTATTCGAATATTTTCGCGCGTTTAATAAACACAGAGAGTCGTGAAGTGGAATCTCAAATTTTCTCAAATTTGTATCTCATAGCAGTGTCCAATTATGATACTCGAACAGAACATTCGCGATCGAGACTATTCGAGAGTTGAACGAAAATAGTCGCGCCTTTGCATCGGCATTTCCGTGATCAATCTCGTTTAATGTTGGTCAACGACTCTTAGCTACGGGTCAAACGATTCGAAACCGCGTATTACATGGAGGAAATGAGGTGAGATATAAATAGCAGTCTCTTTTCCGAAATCTCGCAAATGTATGTAATATACATCGATGTACAAATATTTTGAACGTTTTAGCTACGAAACTTGGCCAGAGATACTCACGTATAAAAGGCAGAAAAGATCTGACTGATTCATCGAATATAGTACGGTCTTGTTATTATTTATCGTAGTATTTACAAAACTTATTGAAAAAGAAAAATTGTAGTAGCCAAGAACCTAAACAGACGAACAAATTTGACAGATGGCACGAGTGTATTGAACAAAAACGGTATATATATTATTCCGTAAAATATTCCCTTAAATTTTTCATAACTTTCCTTATGAATTTTCTGAGCGACCTAATGTAATTTTACAAATCAACGAGCATTCTTATCAGAATTCGATATTACTTACTAATCTGTATTATAAATTTTTATCTTTTAACTCCTAAATTCTCCGGTCAAATTAAGCTCCAATTTAAGCTTCCTCGTTTAATAATTTTTATCGAGTAAGGATTAGTTTTCATCGGAGAACCTG
The DNA here is from genome assembly GCF_041682495.2 of Bombus fervidus. Classification (NCBI taxonomy): domain Eukaryota; kingdom Metazoa; phylum Arthropoda; class Insecta; order Hymenoptera; family Apidae; genus Bombus; species Bombus fervidus. The sequence goes on from NC_091532.1 coordinate 1,651,001, forward strand.
CGGGATTAAAAATTTCGCGCCTTAAATTTTAATCCTAACCAATTATGAAATTGAAATGAGATTATCTTTTAAATGAAAAAAACGTACTTTACCGATAATGCCGTAAAGAAGGCAAACGCGAACGAATGGCGTTCGATAAATTGCAATCAAAGGGTACAAAAAACCTCATTTCCACCATTTTCGTATAAATATTCCGAGAGCTCCAAGATAAACGTCTAAAGGTCTAACGGATGTAAAAAAGGTAAATTATGAAACTTGAATGTCTGAACGTGACAGTGTTTTGGTTAGTGGCTCGCAAGCGTGATCCCTCGCCCTGTTTTTAATGTGTGCACTGTACGTGTGAATGGTTAGTAGCCTCGCATAAATAGCAAGAAAGCGAATAAATGCATCATCGAGTCGATACGTCAAATCAAAATTAGTTAACGACAAAGACACAGCGTGAACCTATTGTTGTTGTATCCAAGAAACGGTGCCTGAAACCTTCCCCGAAACCATTGGTGCGCGGTGTTTTTTTTTTTTTTTTTTTTTTTTTGGCAGTTGTGTAATCAGCGTGATCTTTGTTAATTAGCATCGTTGACAAATGAAAAGAGAATCTCAGATTCATCGTTTTCGCCTTTGTTCCAGCATTCTCTGTACGACACCGTTTCCAATTGTCGATTCTCAAACGCAATCTGGCATCGATTTCTTTTTTCCTTGTGTTTTTTTAGTTATATTCTCCTTTTTTCTCTTTTTTTTTTTTCTTAATATATTTTTCTTGGGAAGCTAACCGAGCATTCAAATCACGTTATCATCGATCGTGATATTTTCGATCGACATGATCCGACTAACGAATATAATTTCAAGAGATGCTCTAACTAAGGAAGTTTCAAAATCTAATTGTTACTCAGCTTGCCGCATGATCGGCGCAAAAATACGTATCTGACCGGCAAAAACCACTACGAGAACACACTACGCTCTCGAAAGAAAACGAAAAAAATGAGGAAAATAGAGATTCAAACTGTTCCAATGGAAACGTGGATACAAAATATCGAGACGAACGAAAACGTCGGGGGGAGGACAGGAGAACAAAAAAAAAAAAGAAAAAGAGAATGGTCACTTTCCAGAACAATACACGGTAACCTACCGCAGATAAGCAACTGACGAAACATGCCCAAAAATTAATACGGCATTCACGTAATGTACAATACGTATGTATAAAATGTATATATATATATACGATATATGTATATATGTATATATATATATGTATACAGATCGACGATCTATACTGAATGCAAGTCTCGCAATAAACTGTAAAAAGGAAAAAGGTCGAAGAGAACGCAAAAATGGCGAACGATGCTTAGACGACACGACGCGACATTCGACTTTGAAAATCGTTTCGTTTTAAATTCCTTCCTCTTTTGCTATCTTTTTCTCATTTCCACTATCGGCGGAACGCTTAGTTGGCGACGTGTCGTCGCGACGTCATCTCCGCAGAGATGCTCGTCGACGTTCGACACACGATTCCAACGCTAAATGGAACCGAACAGCGAGCAAATTCGAGTAGATACACGAAAACGTAGACGAAAACAATGAGAGATAGAGAATTTTGAAAAAAGCCAATCTTGTGCAGAAAAATACAGTTACCAGAGACAAAAACACAAAGAAACGAGAACAGAGGGAGAACGATTGGAGAATAGAACGGAAAATATGGGGATCCATGAAATCGAACCAGTTGAACGGGCCAAATTAATCAGTTGAAAAATATAATAAATAATTACCAACGTCTGAGGGAAGCATCTATTTGTAAAACGCATGCCCAAAAAATATTTACGGCACACACACACTAATTGTATGAGTCTGCTGCGGCTAAATCCGGCTTCCGCGATTACCTGGATAATCGCTAGAACGAATGTGACTTCCGCGAGTTCGCTTACCCCTCGAGCGCGCTGCATGCGCGCTACCGATTGCGTTAATCCGCCACTCGATTGCCCGATGCTTACATCCCCGCGAATTGCTGCTGGACATCATCTCTAATCGTAGGTGATCATTTACCCTTCGCAGTCTACTTTTAATTTACATTCGATCCTGCGTCCTTGCGCTGCAAATTCAGCGTACTCGTTCGTAGAACGAACGACACTCGATTTCAGACGTTTTGTTGCAACGCGATCGCCCGATGATCCATAGCCGATCAATTTGCGTATACGATACATATCGTTTACGATGAAAGCAAACTAACAGCATACCAACCACTGCTTGTATACGTAATAATATGCAAAATTTCACGTTCTATTACCCTTTCCGATATAATTCCCGTATATGGAACTCGAACTCGTAACAAAGCATCGTGAACCCATCTGTTGCCCATACCGCAAACGTATTAGGGAAGAAATTGGCACGCGTTTGACATTCGAGCGATCGCGTGACGCTATGCCGAGTGCTTGCACTTTGTGTACACGATGATATGACCCCTATACCGCACCGGCAGCACGTGGTCACGGCATCTGGTTCAAATGCACACGCAATTAACCGATCCGTTCGTGCCGGAAGTCCATCTGTTTCTGGGACGTTCCGCTTGAAAACCACACGTCGAACACACGCTTCCCGTCACGTTTTCATTACGATTTCTTTTGTTAGCACGTCTAGAAAAAGAAGCATTTACGTTGGATAAATTATATATATCTTGAACTATATCTCCTCTGTGTTAACGAAACTTGGCTCCATGAATCATATTTCTTAAAACAGAGATTTACTTATTTTTACTACTATATTTATATTTTCATGGCTTTAGTTTCGAATCGCTCGACCTGCTCTTTGCAACTCCGACATTTGTATTTCGAATGAATTTTCAACAGCTTTCACGAAGATTTATTTTGAGACTAATTATTCCGTGAATAAGAATTTGTTACTCGTCTGTGAAAAGATCATGTTACATAAACAGAAATAATCGTTATTACCATTGCAAATATTAAGCGTAACAATTCTATACGTAAAATTTTTAATTTTCAATTACTTGAATCGCTCTTGCCATTTCAATTCTATGATTCATTGAAACCTTCTATTGAAAATTTCAATCAAACGGAGAACTTCGATATCACACGGCAACTTATTGCCTCGTCTATTATTGACCTAATTTCTGAATTGGTGAATAAAAGGCTTTGGTAAATTAAAATGATCGCGTTGAACATAATTTGATCCCCTCGATATAGCTGAAACTTCGTTCCAACAAAAAGAAAATGCTTCTTCTCATGCCGCGTACTTAACAGTTTCACCATTATGAGAACACCCTGTGAAAACATTAATTCAACTACACCCTAAAATCAATAGATTTCTGTTACAAGAGCGCTCACGGTATCGTTCGCGACACGTTCGCAAAAATGCAACAAAACGTCATGGGATTACGGAAAAAGTAGTTTCATCGGTTTGAAAAATACCAAAATTTCTTTCCCGTTCTTAAACATCGCGTCGAAAGGGTAAGATTCGACCCCGTATGTGCGAATATCGTGGAAAAGCGAAAGTGCAGGTAGCGCTGCATTTTCGGCACTTTTCCACGGTAATATACATCGACAACCGAGCGAACGAAACGCTTTGGCTGACCGCACAATACGCGCGGCTCGTGCGAATCACAGTGACGTGAACGAGCTTTGGCAAACGAACTGCTCGCTGTATTCCCCCATATTTTTCTTCTTTCTTTCATTTAGCTTTTTTCTGCTCAAACCGATACTCGTGCTCACCACCTGACGTGTATGCGTGTCCATCTGTGCTTGTGTTCGCCGCGTGTCGTCACGTATAGCGATGGGCGTTCGACTCTTTTATTCGCGACCCTCCCACGATCTTAAGAAAATTACGTTCTATCGGAATTTGAAGCGAGTTATTTTTCAAGGAACTCGAGTTCAAGTTTCAACTTTTACGAAGAATCTTAAATGGTTTGAAACGTCGGAAGTCTTGAAATGTTGGAATCGAACGTATGCATGCAGCAGTATGAGTATACCAAAATACGTAGTATTCCTGTAGCTTTCTATACCAACGATCTATACCAACATTGTTCTCTGTATTATACTCGATTCAGCGTTGATGCAGCTTCTACCACTACTAGGAAGTTTTCAAACGATTTCAAGACAGTTTGTCCAGACAGCTAACACATTCAAGACTCTGACGGATCATCGAAACGTCAAACAACTGACAATGAAAAACCAAACGATCGCGTTATCGTTTGTCTTACGTTCGAAGCTATCGTCGGCTTAAAGCTACGTACTGTATATTCTCAAGCCCATCGCTAACTACTTGACCGATATAGGCGCGCATATATACGTGTATGTGTGTATGTGTCAGTTTATAGATGCGTGTGTGTATGGAATCGTACACAATATCAATTAACGTGCACAAGAACAATACTGCCACGAGATTGCGTGCAGGGCGGGTTCGTGCAGAGCCGCACGGAGCATTAACAGTGTGACAGACCTGGCTTTAACAGACACAACTTTAGCCCCAACGGCCATGTTCTCTTTACAGTAGATCGGCCCATACACTATGTGGTCCCATACGGGCGGATTATTCGCACGGTCCACAACGTCAATCTGTACCTCCACCGTTCGTGACAAGGGCGGGAAACCCTTGTCTTGGGCCATCGCTTCCAGCTTGTACATCTCACGCTACACCAGACCGCGTGTACATAACAAACGGGAACAAAAAACAAATGGCGTTAGTGTCAGTCGTAATGACTCGTGGCAGTAATTATTTTTTTTTTTTTTTTTTTTTTTTTTTTGTTTGATCTCGGGAGGAGCACGGGAGGACTTCTGTCACGTGTGTTCTCGCTCTCTCTCTCCCTCTTCGCGTGCGGTCTCTGTCTGTTCGTCGTCTGTTTCTCTCTCTCCCATGTTTCAATTTCTGCCTGTTGTGCGCCATATTTTCACATCCTGGTGTAGCAGTCCTGCTCGTGCGTGATCATCAGTGTCTCTGCCTAGATTCTTGTCCGCCTGTGGACGAAGTCTCTCCTCCCACAAAAGTCATATATCCTGCTCTCTGATTAGCCGCTTTACCGTTCTACCTTACTTATTAGCGCGAGATTACATTCTAAGCAAAGCAGGACTAGCGCCAGCAGGAAGCTGAGTGTGCTGACACCCACGAGGGACGCCAACTCGTCCCTCCAACGAGGAGATCGCTGATCGCTGATGCCCAGCTTCTGCGCCTGCGTGTTTCTGTATCTGGATACACGTAAGGAAGAAGAAACAAATGGGCAAAATCGTGTATTTCATCGAGGGCACCTCGATCTCTCGCTACATCTTCGCCTACCCTATATACGGATCATCGCGCTAAGGACAATCCGGCATCCGGTTTTCCGAACTCGTACACATCTAGGGATGTTTTCCGCTAAAGTCGTCGGAACCGATTTTCTCGATTCATCAAAAATCCTTTGGCTCCAATTTATATTCCATCGAGATTCGATTTTCCACGCTCGCAAAATAGTCAAACTCAGTGCGATTCGATTTCTCGATGATTTCTTGAAAATCGGTTCCGTCGAATGATAACAATTAACATAAGTAAGGGATAGATAGTAGTGGTAATAGTATAGTAATGGTAGTAGTAGTTGTAGTAACAGTAGTAGTAAGTAGGTAGTAGTAGTAGTAGGAGTGTCCGACCAATCAGCGATCTACCGCGCCGTGCTTAACCATACATGCTTCCTCTCCCGTCAAAATACATCATGTACGTGTGAAAATAAACAGGAACGAAGAAATACACTGAGAGAAATCAAAGTGTACACAGAGAGACGTAACGATACGAACCGATCGAAAGATACACAGAACGTGAAGCTATGATAGGTATAAGGTGAACGTAAGTGGTGAACACAGTGAACGTATGGTGAAAGAAAAGCGTCAGAGGGAAACGGAAAGAGACGATAATCAAAAGAGACAGAATGATACAAAGGAACGAAAAAGAAAAAAAATGGGAGTAGCACTGTATGGCACGGCACGGCATGTCACGTGTCTTGTCTCGGTCATGTCGTAGCATACAAACCTGGCTTTCACCGACGTCACTACAGTACCCACTGTGACATTTTCTTTGATGTGAATGGGGCCGTATACATTCGCATCCCACACAGGTGGTTTATTGTTTCTGTCTACGACGTCTAACTCAACGTCCACGTCTGCGTGCAACACTTGCATCCCTCTGTCGGAGGCCCGTACTCGCAGGCGATAGCTGTCACGCTAGTGGCAAAACATTGGGCCGTCAACTCACAGGACATTTTTTCAGGATTGTTGTTGGCGGATTTTTGTTTATTTTTTTTTTTTTTTTGGTTCATTTTCTGTTTTTTCCTGCATTTTTCTTTCAGCTGTTTTTTGTTTCTTTTTTTTACATATACATCTATGTATATTATTTTTGATTGGCGATTAACGAGAGATAAGTCACTCGGTGGCGAGCGCGGTTAACGTGGTCGTCGAGGACGACCCGAAGGGTATCTCTTAATCGCAAAATGAAACGAAAGAGATAGAAGAAAGTGAAGGACCATGTAGTCTCGAGAGGATCCGTTTTGTCTTACATTTTTGTATGTGTATGTGTTTTTATTTTTTCTTGTTTTTTTTTTTTTTTTTTTTACTGTTCCAGACCTCTTTTTATCGAAAAACTCGTTTAGAGGTATTCTTCCACGCGTCTGCCAATCTGTGATTTACCTGAAAATTTCTAGCATTATCGAATCAGTTCTGGGTAAACCCTGACGCTTGCTGTGTGATAAAAATGATTCGCATTGGAAATTTTCGCGCTAATTTCACGATTAGTCTCTAGAAGGAATTTTATAAAAGATACTTACCTATTGTTATTGTTATACAGTGATGAATATGAATGTTCGATATATAATTTTACTTTAACTCGAATGTTCATACGTACAGCTTCTTTAAAATTCATTCATGATTACTTTTAAATCACATTCAAGAATCTGAAGTTTCATATGCCGATAACGTTCTTTTCTTGATTATTTTCTTTCGTTACAATTTTGCGTTACAGTTAAATGAGCAGGTATTATGAATTCATAAAAAAAAAATATATATATATAAATTTAGATAATTTTCTAATGCTTAGCATCCTTAACAAATTTATGATAAAACGTCTAAAGGGGAATTAAACAAATTTCGAATAAATCAAACTTTACGCGATTCTCATAAAGTTTCCAAGCCAATGATTCTGTTGATGGATCCGAAAAAGTTTCAGTGAACACGTTATCGGCAATACTTTAGAATAAAGAGGTCCTTCACATACGGATACACTCGAGACCAGGATAATAAAAAAAAATAAAAAGCGCGATGACGCAGATACAAAGAGAGAGCGATATAAAAAAAAGAAACAGAGTGACGTCTCCGAGTGACAATTAATAATCATAGAACAACGATAGAGGTGAACGAAATAATCGAAACAATGGAAATAATCGAAATAATCGAATTAATGGAAAAAATCGAATTAATTGAAATACACATCGAATTAATTAGAACGGAAATGCGCTCTAGTATTATACCGTAACTCAATACTTATATTCTTTGGCTTCATTGTCATGTTTTCGTATTTCTTTTTATCGTTACTTTTTTTCTGTCTTTTTCTTGCGCCGATATAACAATGATCGTCGTATCATGTTATACCCACTCGTGGTGTTCTCGATGCAAAGTGTGAAACACAAGAATGTAGTTCCTACTTACTGGAAAACAGCCCTTTTTTTTGTCATCATCAAATCCGAAGAAAGTAAATGGTGCAATGAACACAAACATAAACAATAAGAAATTCAAATTAGTTCCTTTACGAAATCAACCAATGCAGGCATTTGCATGCAAGCAAGAATGCGTTTAAAGAGGCATCAGGAGGAACAGGGTAACGTGAGAAAGAAAGATTTTAGATCAAGAACACCGGAGTTACAGAGAGAAGGAAAAAAAATTATGACGACCCCTCGTCTGATTCTTTCGTTTTTTTTAACGACACTCAAAAACCGATGGACGTTTTTACCGTGTATTTTTTTTTTTTTTTTTTTTTTTATTTTATTTTACTATTTTTTTCGTTACGTTGCCTCGTCGAGTGTGTTTATAGATCTGCATTATTCCGTTTTTATATATATATATTTTTGTCTGTTTCGTTACGACAGTGGTATGCCGCCCCAATCACAGAAGAAAAAATGTCACACCACGGACAGATTTCTTACGGTTTTATTCGTTATTGCACTCTCGGCAAAAAATGTCTCTCGTTTCTTTTTTTTTTTTCCGGTTTTATTTTTTTGGCTCATTGTCAGTCACGTCGTGGTTTGCGGGGAGCACAGAGGATGAAAGTGAGGAAGCGTCGGACGGACAAAAGGGAAGAAAACTTCACGAAAAATAGTACAAAATGCAAAAGAACACGCGAAAAGAAAAGCAGCAAAGAATTGCTCCGCGTACAGAGAACGCAAAAAATACAAAGATCAAAAGGCATCCTTCGATGTACTTTCTTTTCTTTCTTAACAAAATGCAAACGTTAAAAATTACTTCTTTCGCTGATTTAACTTCATGAATATTCACAAAGAGAATCAGAGAAAAAGAGAAGTTTCACAAATCGTACAGAAAACAAAATGCACGAAACGAGAAGTTCGAGAAACAAAAATAAACGAAAAAGGCCAAAAATTTAGAATGAAACAGACTGAAAAAACGTTTAAACGAAAGAATACGAGAAACGGAGTGAAAGAAAGAACTAGAGGGGGAGGAGGGAGGGGGGGAGAGAGAGAGAGAGAGAGAGAGATCAGAGTTCCTGTAAAGGAATCAAAAACACATTCATATAAAATATTGCAAGCATTTTCAAAAATTGTTTATGTCTGATGCACCACAAAATGCGTAGAGGTTGAAGTACACCGTACGTGGGGCTCAAAAAATGTCGTTCCCACCTGCTCCTGGAAGTTCAAAAAACATCACTTCCCTTTTGAAAAACATTCACATTAGTATTTTAAGTTAAGGAGAATTAATTAAAAGGTAATTAGTTGGGTCTCGTTCGTTTCCCTTCCTTTTGCTCTGTTATTCGATCGTTTCCTTCCCGGTGTCGTTTCTCCGCGACGCTCTGTGACGCGTATACAAAAAAGAGAGAGAGAACAAAAAAAAAGAGTACCATGATTAAAAAAAAAAAAAGAAGACACGCAGACAGTCTTTCTCCGTGGCTAAGGTTGGATAACGAAAAGTGTACACGCTCGTCTGTCGTTTGGTCCGGGTCGCGCAACTCGAAACCGCGCCGCGATTCACCTTTGCTCTTTTCTTTTTTCTTTTCGTAATTAAAAATATTCCGACGAATCGAAAATAATGGTGAACGGGAAACAAGAATTTAAGTGAAACAAAAACACGGGAAGAAACAACACGAATCTTTCTGAACGACCGAAAAATAAAAATGTCGAGAAATGTGTTCTTTTTTCGCCTTTTCTTTTCTTTTCTTCCTTTCTTTTCTTTTTTCTTTTTTTTTTTTTTTTTTTTATCAAGCGAACGTTGAAGGAACAACAGAAAAAAGAAACAGATCGAACGAAAGTGATCAAGAGGAAATAAAAAATACTTATGTAAAATAAAGAAAAAAGATAGAATGACGTACGTTGACGATCGACACGGCGATGAACAAAACTTGGAGATAAGAGGTGTTCGATAGCTCGATTGGAACTTGTTTAAAAGGTACTCGCGCCGCGAGCATGTTCTCGATAGAAAGAATGAGAGAGACAGAGAGAGAGTGTTCTGTTGCGAAAATAGCCCGAACGGTCGATCGATTCAGGTACATGAAGCGTTTGAAGGAAATCAGGCATAGCTAAGTATTTACCATAGTGAACACATTGTGCATATCAATGGGAATTAAAAAGTTCTATACATGTGCCGTAAAAAGGAAACTCATTTCGTTGCATATTAGTGATAATTAGAGAAATAATTGCCGACCAAAACGTATATTAGTATACAAGTTATCCGATCAGCAACAAAACGGATTCGTGTTAAAGAACGTAAGTCAACGTAAACGTACAATATAGAGATATATATCGGCAGAAGGTGTACACTCACAAAAAGTTTGTATTTATATGATATAAATATAAATATAAATATATCTATATATCTATATATATATTTCTTCAATATACACACACACACACGTATAAGTATCTTTTATGCTACATATACGTGTATGTGTATATCTTAAATTTGGGCATATCTAATAATATTGGAGAACGCCACGTGCATTCTCGGCTCATTAATCAGTTCTTCGTTGACATCATGAATCTTGCGCTTAGTTTTTCTTCCTTGACGTTTTTTTCCTTTTTTTCTTTTTCTTTTATAATATAATACCATCGTTGTATGAAGGTACGTTATAACGTTCTAATACCGTACATTTATGTCGATAAATATTTGTAAACGCGATCGACGTATAAAAGGTGATCGTTGATAGACGCAGCTCGAAGAACCGGATGTTTCTTGCTCGAGAACACACGGTGGTCCTCCAGAGAACGATTGCTGTTGTTACTGCTAAAGAGAGTCGTATATGTAAATTTTCATTAACGAGAATACTCACGTCTAGAGGCTTCTTTAAGACGATCCAACCAGACTCTGGTTGAATCTCAAAGTACTCCAACCCTTGTTCATTGTTAGGAGAGCTCAAGGAATACGTTATGGCACCGTTATTATCGGCATCCTCGTCCGATGCCGATACTCTAAGAATGTTTGTTCCGATACTGGCGTCCTGTTTTACATTCTCTACGTATCGCTGAAAATAGATGAGAATTCATTTGCAAATTTATAAATGAAGAGCTGATTTCTATGAAAGATAGATTCCACGTTTAATCATTAAGAGATCTACACTTTATTTATATTAATTTATAGTGTTATTTCTTTTATAAACAAAAAGATTTTTCTCTATAAGTAAAAATGAAACATCGTAACTACATTGCCGTTAAAGTAAAATTAAATTTAAATTAAAAGCTTAATAGAAATTTTGTTTTTAGATAAAAACATGTAACGTCTCTTTTTTTACAAATGTTCGTTTAGATGAAATAAAATTAAGAACTGGATATATATACAAAGAGAGAACAGAAGTAGACTACTTTATAGAGGAAAAACAATATAGTTCACGATTTCCACGAAATTTCTCTGTGATAATTTCCAGATTAAATGGCACATACTTGCACAACAAAGCATCGGATGTTAATTTCATAAACGAGAGGGGAAAGAGAAAAGACTGACATATGGCGAACGAATAATATGCAAACCACGAAGAGATCCTCTTTCATTTGTTTCGAGCAAGAGTCTGTTAATTTATTCCGAACAGCTATTCCGGCGCACAAAGTGCAAAATGGCTCGGTCAAGCATCTTTTGCATTTCCTTCGAACGTGTCCCTTTGTGTACCGCCATAGTCAACGCTTGAATTTCAAAGGGCATCAAGTGCCGCAATACCACTACGCGAAAGGCAATTTTCTCTTCTTTAGTTTTTAGCTCGCCCACCCTCTCGCCCACCTCTCGTTTCGCAGTGAATGTCCGCTGATATTTTGCTCCGACGATGAATATCAGGAAATTGTCCAAATGAGACACGACACAAATACAAATGAAACGAAACGTCAAACATGCACTTGCTACTAAAACATTCGCATACGTTGAAAGGAGTGCATATTTATCCGCTTCTAACCTGGTGTTTCTCTCACATTTTGATAATATTCTGATAATACAATTAATCTATAGCTTGATTAACATTGAAACTAATTACTTTTATCGAAATTTAAAAAGAAGATATTTTGGAACTACCTTTTAGAATCTGGCAACGTTTAACTTTTGACTTTTTAAATTTACTACTTGCAAAGCGTATGTTGCTATAAAGGTCGAGAAATGCAATTACGTTCTCTATTTGTAGCTATTAATTAATCTTATTAATATTTAAGAAAAAGTTATTTTCGAAATATCTTTTACAGCCTAACAACTTTAATCCTTTAATTCTTCGATTTAAAATACATCCTAACGCAAATTTATCACTCACGATTAAAACATAAATATAAATTGAAAGTATTTTTAACGATCAAGTTTATCAGTCTTCCATTTGAAGACATTTGGTTCAAAGAATTGTCTATTAAGACTTTCTGTTTGAAGATTCAATCATTAAATGTTAGTACGTTTTCCTTTCTTCAAAAATTGGAATTAATAATATTACATTTTCTAATAAACCCTTATTTATAATAATATTAATAACTGCTTGACAGTCTCGCCTTCAAAATGCATTCCGTTCCAAGTTGATACGAAATTTAATTTTCTAGATATCGGGATTTCAACTGTCCAATTTTTCGCTCGCACGTTGCGACTGACCTCCCCCAAGCACCTGCATCGCACTGTGATCAGTGACGCGAGTCAGCAATTTTTTTGCTATCGCATACTACTCGCAACGTACGCATTTCCAAAGAATAAAGTAGGTCATGCCTGAATGAACGATACGACAATATGAACGTTATAAACGTAGTTTTTAGAACGTAACATCTGGAAAACTAATTGAAATATCGGAACGAAACAAAACACAAAGCAAGAGCTCACCTTCGGCTATCTTTCGAAATGCTTTACATGAAAATTTTCGTTGTTCTTCCGGCTGTTCTCTATATTTACTGTTAATTTAATAGTTTATCGATGGACGAAATTTAATAATTTTGATTTATTACGCGAGCTTGGGGTATTTTGTTAAGGAACCTTCTGCGAATGTAACTAGAGTTGCTTTATAAAGATCAATTTAAATTTTTACAGAGATTTTAGAATATGATGAAAAAATTCGTTTGGTTTCTTAAATTGTGTAATGGTGTTCGTTTTCTAAATTATGTACACTATGCGAGTAATACCTTCAGTTTTTTATAGTTTTACTCACCTGACGATCGAACAATGGTGGGTTATCATTAACATCGGTGATTTCAACAGTGAAGGAGCAAACACCTTCCAAGGAAGGTTCACCTTGATCCGTTGCTTTAACGGTAACTGATACAAATTTGCCATCATCGCCTTCACGATCAAATACCTGAAAATATCAAAGTAGTTTTAATAAGCTCCGATAACTTTAGTTCCTTGATTCTCCAATTTATTAATTTACTAAAATATTACTTTTCGTAAAAGTTTGCAAGCCGTTCTACGCTCGTATTACTCTCAAACATAAAAAATGTATTTTCAAATTTTATATCAGAGAAAAAAGAAAAAATATAAAACATTTCATAACGCTATTAATTGACTTTACAAGCAAAGCATTTTCCTATTTATAAGCTTGTCACTGTACGTATAATAACTGCACAAACGTTCGCAATACTCGTCGATATCTACATCCATTTACAATAAATTCTCTAATCGACTAACTCAATAGCAAAATATACCTTATTCGTCAAAACTTGTCCAGTCTCTTCGTCGACGGTGAACTTGGTTCCCTTCTGATTCGGTTGTTGTACGATCGAGTATTTCACTTGTCCATTCACTCCCTTATCTTCGTCAGTAGCTTGAACCTTGATTACGGTGCTACCATTTGGCGCACCTTCTTCGACTTTCGGATTGTACATGCTGCATTCCTTGAAAACTGGTTTGTTATCGTTCACGTCAGTAATGAAGACCACGACAACAGCTGTGCTGGTGTGTGTAGTGGTTTCTCCATTGGGGCAACAAGCACCGTCGTCGAGGGCAGTCACGTTCAGTTCGTATTTATCTCTATCCAAAGAGATCGCTTTTCCATGGAGACGAATCACACCGGTGATCTCCTCGATTACGAACTGACCGGATGTGGTATTACCACCGACGAATCGGAACCGAACATTGTCGCCGTCCTTGTCGGAAGCGACGACAGTTGTGACCAGCGTGTTAGGTCCGGCGTTCTCGTCCACGTTTGGCGTGTACACCTGCTGCGAGAACTTTGGCTCCTCGTCGTTTTTGTTCTTCGTATATATGCGCACTGTCGCCGTGCCAGTTTTCGGTGGTTCACCTGGAAACGTAATCAAACGTCAGAGGAAATAATACGAGAATGAAGAATAAAAAAAAAAATATGAAAAGAATAGGTACATAAATTGGGCCAAGAATGATATGAAAAAATGATATGCTTGCAAATGAGGTATCAAGCTCTACGCTCTACGAAGAGCAAAGAAAACATTCTGTACAAAAATTGCCTTGAAAATTTAGCGCGTTATGCTTTTAGCGTTTTTCTTGCAAAAACACCAGAAAAGGTAATATGTATTTCTATTATCGATAACTGCTAAACAAAACGTGGCTGAAAATGTAAAAAGAAAAGAAACATTCTGCCCTGAAATGGTTGAAAAATGGATGATTATGCTATTTATAATACATTTTTATTCTTTTCTTCATTTCAAACTGAAATAACGACAACATAAAAGATAGAAGTTTTATCGAATTTCTGAAAGATGAATCCACGCATTAAAGTGTCATCAATCTCTTTACTTACTAAATCTACTTTACGTACTATAACTGCGGAATATAAATAGAAAATTCAATCTTACTTTTTCAAGTTTCATCCCGTAACATTTATAAAAGACAAATAAATACAACCGCAATATTTTAGTAAAAGATTAAGAAAATCTAGAAAAGTACATAGCGAACTAAAGGGAACATATACCTTTGTCTTTGGCGGTAACTACGAATTCGTAGTAAGCATTGTTGTTATCAGCGTCCAGCTGTTTATTGTTAACAATGATCCCACTCGAGTCCACGCTGAAATGGTCGTCCGACACCAGATACTCTATTTCCGCGTTTGCACCAGAATCCGCGTCGGTTGCTTTCACTTTTAGTATACTTGTGCCTAACGATATGTCCTCGTCCACGTTGTGTGCTTGATAATCAGGCAATTCGAATTTCGGTGCATTATCATTTACATCCGAAACCCGTATGGTTAACTGGAAAATTATGCGACAATTTGAACAACGATCACTCGATCAAGTCGACGATTTGACAACGATCTCTCGCTGTCCTAGTTTTCTTTACATCGCCGGTTTACTATATAAGAGTTGTGATTAAAAAATGCTCAAAATACCGGTTTATAGTAGGAAATTCAAAGTAGAAAACTGATAATACGTAATTTGATTATTTAACGAAAAAATATTTCTTTTCTTTTACAAGGACTCGGTTCTCTATTGAAATATCTTTTATTCACGTATCGTTCGTTTTCTTAAGTAGCGTAATATTTTATCAAGTAAAATAACGACACTATCATCCTGAAAAATAGTCCTCATCTCGAGTACAATTTTACAGATATCGCAGATTGTAAATAACGTTTATTCGAATGCAAAGAGACGCAGATATATTTACCTCAACTGACGTGGAAAAACCACCAGAATCCTCGGTAGCTGTGACACTAAGGGAATAAATGTGCGGTTGACGTAGATCTTCGAAGTCTAATTCTTTCGCCAGTTTCACAATGCCAGTGGTTGGCCCGATATTGAATGTTCCCGCTGCACCTTGTCCTTGTGCCTTCAGCGTGTACCGAATTTCACGATCGGCGAATGATTTTGCTTTCACCGATATGATACTGAAATAGAAGAATTCCCTGTGACCTTGAAAGCGTCGAGTAGAATAACTACAGTATCAAATCAAGTTGCAGGATAGGTATTATCTATTTGCTCTCGTAAGTCCATACGCGAAACGAGTTAAGCGAAAGCATCAACCGCAGCAAAATTTGAAAAGCGTTCAACTTACTCGGAATCCTTCTTCTGGTTTTCCGGTATTTCAGCTTCATACGCCGTCATATAGAACTGCGGCGCGCGTTTTCCACCTACGATCGATAAACGCTCCTCAGGAGTCGACTGAAAACGCCTCTCATCTATACGGCCGTTCTGATCCTCCGCTTTCACGTACAGAACGTATTCCATGTCCAGCTGAAAAAGATCGGTCCCTCGGGTGCGTACAACGCCGGATCGCTCATCTACCTCGAAACGGCCTCCAGCTGTAAAGTAAAACGCGCACCGTTTGTTTTTCAACTGGATAATTTTATGGCGACCGACATTGAATGGGAGGGATTTTCGTGGATATTTCATGGAAAGCTGGTAACTAGGCACCTTTGTCACAAATCATCGTCAATTTTCTACTTATTATATACCTTTGTCAATCTTCCTAACTATTTTCCTATTACTTTTGTCTTTTATTTTTCTTTTCCCCGAGAGTTGAAATCGTAACGGTCGAATCCTTTACTTCCTTCCCCTAATGGATCTGTAGACTTTATAGAACTTTTTATCGCGTTATTTCTATCACCAGCGTATGGCGAAACTCTCCATTGTTTTCTTCTCCAACTCTTATCAACGAGATAAAATTTTAGTATTCAACGTTACAGAATTTTACATTTCCTGGTTTCATGGAATTTTTCGCCATTACTTGTTTCACAAAGATAACGTTGTCTGCTATCAACCCTTAATTAAAAATTATTTCATTCCATAGAAAATTCATTGTACTACTTTATCTCGCGATACAGCGTACGTAATTATCACATCGTTACAAAACCAAACAGAAAATACTTGTTAACGTCTCGTTGTAAATCTATTTTGTAAATTCGTCGGTATCATAGATAAGTCGGAAGATACAGTACGTACGTAATCTTCGATAGATACTATTCGCTGTTTCGAGTAACCCTAGGAAGATCTGTACCTACATCGCATGCACGGCTACATATTTCTCTCTATACTTTTACGAACACGACAGCCGTGATAAATTATCTTCCATATATTTTCCCACGATCCACGGAATCCTCCGGTGAACCACTCGAAGCGTCGAACGATTAAGAAACTTCGCTTGCAATATCGATTACCTGTCATAATTTCCCTTCGCAATTATGGTATTACACCATATACGGTGGAGTAATTCCCAGTTATACAAGCGTTACAGGCTAGATAATTGCGTTCAATCGAAATGCGCGTAACGTTCGAGCATTTCTACGCTGCGTTTTCACGCCTCGATTGGCAACGTTACGGGTTATACACGTTAATATCCAATTCATACGTACTTCGATCTCGTACGATGAAATAGTGAATATTGCTGTCGGTGTCAGGATCCCTGGCTTGAAGGGTAAACACGTGAGTATTCGGCGGTGCATTCAACTGTACGACCGTTTGCATTGGTAGAGGCCGATTTATGAAGTACGGTGGCTCGTCGTTAACGTCCTTCACGTTGATAATGACACGCTGATTGTCCGTGTCTGTAATCATCGATCGGTTATTGATACCGTTTGGCAGTGGTGACCTCCCATTGACAGAAAACGGTGGACAGTGTTCAAAGGCGATGACCGAATACCATTTGACGTTATCTTGTCCGACGCTTTGACCTTTGGCCTGTTAAATCTAACGCGAGCTTTCAAATGAAATTCCTCTGTATATAGGCGGTATATTCAATTCTAGTACGATATTCTATTTCAGGTGTACGATAAAACAGGCTTGGCCCTACGTTTTCCAAACGTCTCAGTCCTTTCCAATTGCTTTATATTGGTATTAGGAAAATGGTGTTCGATAACAATTGGATCGATGGAAATGTTTGTGAATGGATTTAGCGTGATAGTGACATAAATTTGCAAGTGCAATTATGTGCATGATACACTTAATATGCAAAGATATATGAAATATTTAAAGCAGCGAGTTGGAACGTGTATTAGTTAAAATAAATCTGTTCAGGTTTAATTGAATGTAGAAAAAGTATGAATTTGCATAAACATCCGTAATCTAATTGCGACTGATATGAAAAGATTAAAATAGGGAATTTGTTCTTCTTTTGCGACCATACTGTGTAAATATTGCGGATACTGTATTGTGGAGTTTAAAAGATATTACGCTTACATTGTGGAGAAGTTAACGAATTTTGACGACGCGACACGACGAACAGATTTTTAGAAAATTGGTCCAGAACGGCGTTAAAATCTTATCTATAGGCCGAATTGCTGTAGCGTCAAACATTCTGTCACTAAAGCTTCCATCGGGAAAGGAATTCAGTTTATTAAATTACATTTTCCTCCGTCATCGCTTATAAACACTGTCGACCCAACGAAACAGCGCCCTACGTAGCAAGCTCTATAATTTGAATAAGCGTGTAATGCAAGAAAATATAAGATCGTTCATTCTACGCAAACTACAAAGCTACCAAAGCTGTTTCGATTCGAGGTATAGATAAAAATTGTCTGATTCTAGTTTCATACCCTTATTTTGCCAATTCAAATGAAAATACTTTACCATCTCAATTTTGAAATATTTCAAAATATTTCAATTTAAAGATACATTTTGTTCCGACATAGTATAAAACTAAGAGCATAGAATTTTTATCGACTTCTAGTACGTCTGTCTTTGCATCAAGTATAAGCAGACGTACACGATTGTAAGAAAAATATAAAAATAAGCATGACACGTATGCCTACTTACATTGAAATCCTGTGGAAGCCGAGAATGCGGGAAAGAAAACATTCGTTATTAGTAAGAGTGACACAAAAGCACAGATAACTAAAGTGCGGATGCACGGCAAGAAATACCTTTGAGTTTCCTTCTAGATGTCATAATTAATATATCGTGGTCTATTCAAACAGACGGGGTTAAAACAAAAGAAAAAGGAAGAGGAAGTAGAACAAAATTAAAATGTGAGAACGATGTCTGTATTATACTGGAAACTGTGACAACGTAATAATTTCGCGAGCAAGCCGCGTTACTAAATAACGTTAACGTACCGGAATACGACGTAATTTAATTCCTTCCGGCCCCTTCATGCGTAACATGCGCCCCGCACATTTTTCCCGGTGAAACTGTAATTATCGCTCGACCCCAGTGTACGAACCGCACGTTCGAACAATTACCCGTTGCGAAAGGAAATTGTATCCACGTGCGAGCAAAGAGCAAAGAGCAGAGAGCTTCACGCCGGATGTAAACTTTCGATATTTCTTGCCGTGCCTCGTATCGTACAGCTTCTGACCATCGAATCGGATCCATGCGCAAAATTTCTACTTTCGCAATTACGATACTATGCGGAAAATGAGAAATTGTCTTGCCTTCACTGGCTCAATTATTATTGATCGCGTGGACAATCGTAATTAATTTAACATTAGGATTATCAAATGGTTTTCTACGATTACCAAAATGATACAGGTGCTTTTGGTAAAATTAATATTCACTTTTGTTCAGATAGAAACATCGTTGTACACGTATATCCAGTAATTTATCATGATACCACTTTAATTACAATTACGTATAATATATTTAGATACGTATTAATCAAACGTTGTTTCTAATCTCACCAAACCTGTCAAAAAATTCCCTTCGTTTCTTAAAGATGTAACTTAAATAAACTTTTACAGGTAGAATCTTACCGGTCTTAAAGTATACACCACGTATATCTACAACACTTAGGTAATTAATAAACTTTTCTATTAAAGTTTCCACGCGTATCGCAATTTTATTAGAAGAATGAAAAATGTTAGAAGTTTTAAGCGGTGCTAATTCGACGGCCAGATGTTGTATCGTATTATTACTTTCGCGAGATCGATCGATTAAGTGTATGATCGTTTGGCGTGCACTATTTCTAAGAAGCGAGGGACACCTTCATCCGTTTTGAGAGAAAATTCGCAGAAGGAACGAGAATAACCGAGGCAACAGTATAGACGATGCGAAGGCGAATGCTCCATGTACGGTGTGTTCGAAGGAAGAATGTCGAGTAAAAATTAAAATTGTACCGTGGAATGGACACCGCATGTACGATGGATACCGCGAACACCGTTCTTCGGCCACGGGGCGAATAACAAAATAAAGATTAATTAAGAGAAACAATATGATTTTTATAAAAGATTGAGAAAAATTCAACCGGAGAAATTGAATTTCGTAGAGAGTGATTCTGAAACATGGGACGAAGCCTAGATTCTTTTTTTTACTATCATCTCTTTTTGGTTCTTTATTCTTTAAAGCGACTCATAACTAACAATAATTGGTGTATTATACGTATATCTTGATCTTTTATTATACTGTTTAATTCTCCTAAACGATAATCTTATAACATTTGTAACATAATTTTACGTACTATTATTTCTTTCGTCACTCTCTACCCTCAAAAGCTTCGTTTTACCAGAAATTAAAAACAAACGAATAAATCATCGAAACGATATACGATTATCTAGACAAATTCGCGAAGAAATATCTCAAGATATCGTTAAAAGTACCTTACGCGTCTTAAATAATTTACCTGTGTTCGTAATAGTCACCCAAAAATCAATGGTCTTTTCCGACCCCAGCTCCTCGTAATCCCATTTTTGTTTGACTATAACCGAACCATTCGAGTCTACCGTGACCCACTTATTCTCATCCCTAATCTTGTACGTCTCTTTCTCATTCTCCTTTTCCAAATAGAACGCGATTTTTCCCTCGACGTCGCCGTCCGCTTCCGTAAAATCCACCTTCTTCGTAGGCCTAACAGCTCTCGTTACCCTTCTCTTCTGTATTCTATGTACCTCCACCTCCGTCGGATCGGACGTTAAAAATCTTACGACGACCTTGGCCGGTTTCTCTGTCGATCGACTCGGACTGCGCACATCGTGGGCCTCCACGATCACCACGCATTCGCTGTCCTCCTCCATGGTAATTTCCGGTTCGCCAACGAGCATCAGTTCTCCGGTCTGTGGCACGACCACCAGTAGGCTGCTCGGTGTAAGCAATTTGTACGCGACTTTGTCACCGTCAGCGTCCTTCGCCGCCACCTTGCCCACGGTAGAGAATCGTTTCCAGCCAGGAAGAGCGACAGAGTTCTTGTTAATACCGTCCGAGCTGGTCGGTCTGATCTCGAACGTGTACTGCTCCTTTTCGAACACGGGACTATTGTCATTCTCGTCCAACACGTGCACCAGGCCGTTGATTTGCGAACTGCTGAGCAGATAGCCGTCAGAAGCGTGGATCACGACCGTGTAAAGCTTCTTAGTCTCTCGATCCAGAGGTTTTGCGGTCACCACTCTGACGCCCTCCTTTTGGCTGTTCAACGTCAAGTTGAATCCCGTTTGATTCGAATCCTCCTCTTTCAATGCGAACGGTCTGTCGCCTGTCTCGTCCGGCAGAATGGTATAATGAACCGGAAAGCTCCCTCGAGCCCTTAGAACAGGGAAACCGTCGATCAAGGTGCCCGCAGCAGAATTCTCTGCAACCTCTCCCTCGCCCAAGTGATCGTGCGAGAAGGTGATCATGTTTCTGCGATTAATTACGTAGAGATGAAGAAAATGCGTTTCGGTGCTGTTGGCCAATTCCTCCAGTACGATAAGGTTGACCGGTCGATCGACCAACGGCGATAAATCGGACGTGGTCATCACCAGACCGTTCCCGAGCACGGTGAAGAACTTGGAAAAATTGTTCTCCATTAGATGAAAGTTCGATGGCCGTTTTGTGTTGAATAGCGTCACTTCGTAGCCCGGATAGACGTCATGAGGCAGAACCACCACTTTATCGCCGTCCACCGACACCGTGGTCACCAGCAGGAACGCGACCACGAGTATACGCCACATCGTGCTGCCTCTTGTCCGCTCCTCTCTCAGTTTCTTCGCTGTTTTACTAAAGCATGAGTGCCGACACCACCTGAAATTTTACGAGATACGGTGGAATTAGTTGAAGTGTTCCGGACAGAGTTTTAAATGGTTTCTACGTTACGAATTGCAGATACCTTTCCTTTCATTTATCGACGATAGAACGTATGTTAAATGGTACAGCATAATTCCGCTCGTATTGAAATGTCGTCCTGAAGCTAAGAATCTGCTTTAGAATCTAATTTTGTTGGAAATACGATTTCAATTGAATCGGCAATAACTTATTATGGCGATCGATGCGATTGTAAATAATCAAATAAAGAAAAGGATCGAATCGTCGAACAAACGTTTTCTCTGCGATCGAAATATTTGATTTGTCAGCAGCTTTCGAAATTTGTTGGGGTTGAGAAAGATCGACTGTCGTTTATCTTGCGAAAATTGCCCGAGAAACGAAGCTCGGCAATCCCGAAACGACGATAAATTATTTCGTCGACCATAATCCACTGGCTGATTTAGATTTATGCCTCCCTTTAAACAGTTCGCGCGTATACGTCTACACGACCGTATCGTCATCCATGTGACGATGACAACACGAGTATCGTCGCAAGTAAAACGTAAATGATTTATTCGTGTGATTGTATAATATTTGTTTCGTTTGTTATAAATCAAGGATTTATTGAATATTTTTATTTTAATTGCGTCGGCGTACAATTACTGATACTATCGGCATAGCACGAATCGTTGTATCGATTTCTGAAAGCTGTTGAAATTGGAAGGTGAATCGAACTGAATGAAGCCACGATGAGGCACGATTAGCAGAATTCGTGCTATTCTCATCATGAAGGGTCGGCTTTAAATTGCGTTTCAACACTTAGCTGCTTATCGCGCTGCTGATACGGTATGGAATACCATGTTGTGGACATATCGAGTGGTTAATTTTCGGACTATTCGCGAAACGGATATGTTCATGGTTGATTTGTGTTTACTGTTTAACGATGAACAAGAGACTTTGCTTGTATCTACGTTGCGTATTTCAACTTTTCACATCTCGTTTAAACAATTGAAAATAAAAATTCGTTTGTTTAAAAATCCAATCACTTTGTGTATATTTTATAAATGATAATATACACATATATGTATCTTATTAATCATCACATTTAAGACCAAAAAAGTTCTTTGATTTCCGTTTTGTTTGTTCGTAGATTTTGTTTTTCCTCGCGATATCAATACAATTTGTATAAACAATACCCGCGTTTTAATAAAAAGATACGTTTTTTACTTCGATTGGAAATCTTCGCTTTTGGTAATTCGCTTCTTTACCATTTCAACTGATCAATTATTCAACGTAAAATGAAGGAATTCCTTCGCGTCGAGAAATTGAAAAGCGTTGAGAAATTGAAAAGGTAACAATGAACCGAGGCTAAACGCAGGAGACGTTGTCACGCGTTGTCACGCGAAAATGTCTCGTCCTTTGTGGGCCTTTTTTCACCGGAGTAGTTTCGAACTTAAACGAGCCGCGGCTGACCTCACATCCGGTCCTCCCCGGGGCGTGAATAGAATCAAATGGAACAGGGGGCTTACTAAATGACAATGGTCAACTCGTACGCGCCGGTTCTTATTTCCGGTGCAACGTTGCGGACATTGTTCATCGCGTCGCGTCCGTGTCTCTCCTGCCTCTCGGCTTGGATCCAACGAACACCAGAAGCAGCAACCAGCGCCAGAGTATTGATATTTCCACCGACAAAAGGGGACAATGACGCGATGATTGCAGTTTCTTCCACGCTCGCGTTTTCCGCGTTCATTGTTTACATCGTGTTCGCTTTTTGCATGCCCATCTCGAGAAATACCTATGAGTAGGTTGCGAATATGTTTATGCTCTTGTAAGAATATAAACAGCAACGATATTCAGAATAAATAATATGTAAAAATATATAATTTACGTATATGGTAAATTCTGCAAGAATCGTTGTTGAGGGAGGAGATGTATATAATTGCTAGTCTACGGATATTTATGTAAATTCAGATTTTTATCAATATGACCGCGACAATTTTTATCGTTTGTCGCGTCAATTAGCAAAATTAAAAATAACGCGACGAAAAACAACAGATATAATACGTGAAATTTTACAAGAACATACACAAGGAAAAATGCGATATTCGATAATGGAATAATCTCAATTGGATTGAAATATCGGTTTTCAATTCTAATCGTTTTACGTTTGATTGGAATTATTCTTCGTACAATGATACAATACGAGATCTATGAAGAGCTATAGCTGTGGGATGTAAGGAAATAATTATGAATATCTCTGATATTGGGTGTCTAGACGTTAACTGTTATATACTCCATTCAATTGCTTCAATTACGGATTAGTGTACCACTCTTCGTAAGTGGTATATTCAAGATTTTCCTCTACGACGTCTATTTCGTTTTTGTCAAATATATCTGTTGGAGAAACTATACAATACGGTTTAATACCTTTCGGAAGACACCAAAGTTTTAACAATTGTGGTCATAATTATAATCAGGGCGTATAAAAGTCTTAAATCTTTTCTTTTTTTTTTTTTTTTTTTTAATATATTCAATAATCCAAAAATGGTAGACTTCCATTTCATAGTATAATTTCATTTGTTACAGTTACCGAATCCTCTCTATCTAAAATTCAAGCACTTTCGTCCCCTCCAACCTCAATCTCCAAAAATTCCCAAAATAATACTGCTCGAATCATAGCTCTCTTCTACAGAAAAATTCGCTAATGTGTACGCATATGTAACTGTTCAACCAAATTCCCTCTATTACAGTTACCCAAACTACTCTTTCTACTACTTAAGCACTTCAATCCTTTTAAACATTACCGAATTCTCATTTTATCATCCCTGGTACTTAATTTCTTCCAAAAACAGCGCTAGAGGGAATTGTATCCCTATTCTCGAAGACCCTCGAACGTTTCCAGCGGTCTGTAATCGGAAAGCGATCGTGGAAGGTCACGTTATTCGGCCCTGCGAATCAACGACGTCATAATTCGCAGTGAGAGCAGATGCCAGGGGCCGGGCGAGCGTTATACGGTTAAGTCCGGAGTCCCGAGAAACACGATACCTAATCCCTCCTCGAAACGTATTAAGTGACTGCCTTCAGCTGGGACCAGCCAAGCTCCAGCATGGAAAACGAAACGATACATCGACCCATACCAGCCGCCCTTCAAAAAGAAACTGAGAGATGCACTTGTGACAGACGTCCGACTTCCTTCTTACAGGCCTCTTCCTTTTAAATCCAGTAAGATGCCGCTGTGTAAACCGAACAACTCACAGTTAAACACGATGAAAAAAGAAGGGTCGAAAGATTAGGTTGATTTTTCGGGGCTGTTAATAGGCGACGAGTTGAAAAGTTAATAAGAATCATAGATCGGATCAAATGATCTGACGCGTAGATCGAGTGCCGAACGTAGCTTAAGTCTACGTCATTGTGTTTCGAGGATTACCAATAATTCTTAAGCGTTCTTTGGAATTACAACGTAAAAACAAACTGTTTCCGTTTGGTAGGTGGTCCGATACTTTTGTATAATACATACTAAAATATAGTAATTTTTATCTCACACAAATCGATGTATTAAGATACGATATAAACAAATTTCGAATTTTATTTTATCAGAGCTTTAAACAGTTTCAGTTTCTACCGAACGAACTACTCAAACTAAAATATTACAAGTAGGAAGAACCTTTAAAAAAGTTGAAGGAACTAATTATTATTTAGATAATCCTGCTCGAGCGTGCATTTGAGAATTCAACGAGATAAAATTAAGATTCTGTTAATTTAATTAGTATGGTAGAGATTATAGCGTAGAATAGAAGGAAGTTCGATAAAAGACGCTTTTGCTATTCATGGAGCAAAAGTTTGCGAAAATATTCCACACGACACGCTTTTCTCGTTCAAAAGTTCTTTCCACCTCGAGTAATCCGTAATTATTCATTCATGAGCCTGAAAATCGGAGGTGGAATCGAGCTCTTACGCTGAATAACTGAAACAGATTAAGTTATTACGCGATTATGCGAATACCGCGGAAATGTTTGCGAAACGCCGCGTAAGGAATCTCTGATAGACTTATTCGTATTATTCTCTTCTTCTCGCCTTTCATCGTGGTTGCATAACTTTTTCATTCTTTCTTCGTCGAGTGTCTTAAAAAGAGGATAATCCATGAGATGCGAGGATTCGTATGTAAATGACAGTGCGCTGATAAAAATCAGATTCGGGTCCTTAAAAGAAAACCGTCGCGTTTCATCCAGTTACTAACCTTTTTCTTAATGAAAACCTTTCTACGAGAGACAACCATGAAAAGCAAATTATATCGCCATCGTTTCTCGATCAACATTAACACGAAATTGTTGCCAAAGACAAGGAGAACCCCCGATGTGTTTCACGATAAAGCGATCCGCTTACACGGCATATTACCAGACCGAACGTGTAGCCTTTTTCTTCGATCGTCATGAACCCGTGAAGCTCGTATTAAATCGTGACATAAGCCTATTAACAGCGAAGATTTATCCCCGAGCGTCGCTCGATGGCTTCGTGTGCGTGCCCACGCGATTTCACGGCGCTCGATCCGTATAATTTTCGAAATGTCGGAAGGCAAACGATCCCTTCTCATCTTCTCTACACGCATCGTGCATTCTTTACACAGAACACCGACGACTTCCGTTGAATTATCGGATTTTCGAAACTTTTTTCGCTTCTCTTTCCATAGTATGCTATTATAGTAAAACCTTGATTATCGGAATTAAAAACAACGCACACGCTGTTGGAATAATCGACTTTACTTTCCTACGAGAGAAGAAAATATATGCGAAACCGTTTTACGAATATCGTTATTAAGTAGGGACATTTTTTAATGGAAACGAACAATTTTCATTCAGATTCTGATCACTTTTCACGTCTGATTACCGACAAGCAATCCACAAAATATTTGCCATATGACCCTTAACACGATTTACTGTTCGTTTAACTGCGCGGAGAAATTGTTGGATGCTCGCCGGCAGACACGTTGGCAGACATTATTCCTCGAAATTGATATAAAATAACATTAATCACGATGCTCAACAATTGTGCTTATACCTGTGATTATGCTAAATATTATTAATCTAAATGGCACGATCGTATTACATGCACGAAACAATAGCGGAATTAACATTGTTTATGTATATCGGGTGGAAATTTTAACTTCCGATTCAATTTTGGCTGAATCGTTTATTTAGAAATTTTGCACGAAAATTATAATAAGATACGATATATTAATAAATCGTTTATGCCAGATATATTTTTATACGGCAATAATGAAATTTGATCGTTAATTTTACAAAAAGACTTGTAAATGCGATTTCCAAAGAACGAAAGACTTTTTAAATAAATAATGCACAATTTATGCGTTCTTGTTATATGGTGCTTGTATTATGTCTATGCTTATAGATTTATAAAAGATTTAAAGGTTCGAGAATGACTAAATGGCTAAAATATATGCAGAAACAAATAAAACAGATACTCGTATTTTGAATTTTAATGGGTGAAACAACAAATCTCTACTCATAATAGATTCTATTTCGTAGTCGTGTACTGATAAAAATATAAATTTGCAGAAAAGATCGCAGTATAGCGATAAAAGAGTTATAATAACATTTCAATATGTACTTACTCATTAAGTCGATATCGACTTTAATACCTCTGATAGGATTATTCTTTTGATTTTATTTAATGATAATACGACACACGAAATAGATGTATGTACGTATATGTCTGTACAAAGAGCTATTGAAAGGGCTTGACGATATATATCATTTTATGCATAATGAACGACAGAAACGAATCTGCTGAAACCGAACGAACTACAAATATTCAATTAATCGAATATATGACTGGTCAAATGGAGCCACAACAACGAACAGTGAATAAAATACATTTTATGCTTCGGTGATTAAAGCAAATCGTTGATAAGCCAATACATGTGTTTTAAACAAATGTAATTTCTAAAATGAGACAAGCTAACTTGCATTATAAATATGCCTATAATTTATACACGCGATTCGAAATAATTATGTACTTGTAAATTACTAAATATTGTAAATTATTAATTATTATATATATATATATATATATAGTCTGATGTATTGCTTTACGATTGTTTTACGTACATTATGTACATTAATGTCAACAGTGATCTTTGTAAGGAGGGAATGAAGAATTCTAAATCTCATCATTTACGATCTCGGCAATGAAACAAAAGGATCGAGATTTTCTGGCTTTCGTTAAAACCACGGGAGGCTTTTAGCCACACCAAAGAAATCCATGTATATTGCGGCCAGACCACGAAACCTGGCAACTGAGTCTTTATGCATCTCGGAACTTTCATTACTGTTATGGTTTCCAGACCGAAAGAATAAAGCACCGGCAAACTCGAAATCGCTAACGCGATATCGCTGAAAGAGAGCACGCTACTACGCGTTTCGACGTAAAACAATTGTTTTCAGCTCGCGTTGCTCGTGGATCTGCCATGGAAGCCTTTTCTTCAAACGACATTTGATTGTCTATTGAATGCACAATTCGCTGAAACCGTGTATCCTCCAAGAGAAATGAAAGTTAGTTGCTTTCTGCTTTGATTCGAAGAAAGAAGAAGAAGCTATGAATGCGCAAGCTTATCTTGCAGTTGTTTCTGAAATAATTTCAATATATTGCGAAACGAAAACATCGATCGAAATATCTATATCAAAAGAAATAAATAAAAGCTCGAAGTAAAATTATTTAATATACTAGCTAAAAGCTTGTCACAGATTTAA
This sequence comes from Bombus fervidus, assembly GCF_041682495.2. Taxonomy (NCBI): domain Eukaryota; kingdom Metazoa; phylum Arthropoda; class Insecta; order Hymenoptera; family Apidae; genus Bombus; species Bombus fervidus. Next base: position 1,679,273 of record NC_091532.1, read on the forward strand.
AGGCCTGGCTGTCAGTTTGTGAGGTGTACTTTAATTACATTATAAAATGGAAAAGTTTCCTAGCTCGCGTAATTCTATTTTCAGCTGCTGCGAAACATTCTGAAAGTTCGGAACACTACGAATTACGCTACAAACCGTGTCTTTGTTATTTTAACCGTTCGCCCAGCAATTACATATTTTCAATTACACAAGTCTATTTTAATATTTCACCAAGCCCAACTGACGTACACAAAAACCCATATACTTTATATCTTTTAAATTATTCAACAATTTATTAGTTCTATTTTCCGGTTGGTATTACCTTCTCGGTCTACATCAATATCTTTGTAACTTTTCTTCTCATCTATACACGTAGAACATTCTGACAAAGTACAGCCGGAAAAAGTTAACTTTACATTTCTATGTATCTTTATAATTTTGATTTCTTTCTGAACTCCCTTCTCTCTAACAAGACAAAATTATACTAAAAAAAAAACTATGAAAATATTTTTAACAAAGTACTATGTCTATACTGCAATATCATAGAAATATTTCTCACTAAACTTACTCGAAGAAAAATAACTTAAAGGCCTATTTATCTACATATTCAATCTCCTTTTGCGACTCTACCATCGATTTAATGCCCGCGAAAATTTCTCGAATTCCATATACCAAGATCGATCTTTACGTTGCAAGCGATGCAGCATTAAATTAACGCGAGGTCGACGTAACACCCGAAGGAATGCTCGTAACGATGCGACCATTGCCAATTAAATCGTCGAAAATCAACGACAACGATATCAAAAAAAAAAAAAAGAAAAAAAAGAAAAAAAGGTGATCAGCGAATCTGAAGGATACAGAGAATGAGCTATCGGCAAATTGTGGCGATGGTATAGGTGAGACGAGTGTGGAAACAGGGGTAGATAGGTGGCTGGTCATGCAGCAGGAATCGACAGGTCATTCGTTAGCGTCAGTATCAATTTTCGGATTAAACGGTAGTTATACATCGACGACCACGTTGCAAAAACTATTGCAACTGACGTACATCTACGCACGCACACACGATCACGATACGTATATTTAAACGCGTAGAAATTCACGAAACAGTCGCGACGCAGCTGATTATTTCGTAATTAAACTTTTCATTATGAAATCCGAAATCTCGATGCAACGTCACGTTTCATCGACACATTTTCACATTTTGATCACTCGCGCACGGAGCATTGATCGTTAATTCGATCAGGTTGTAACTCTGTTTCCTGTGCGCTATATTTTTGCAGACTGTTCGTTACATTTTTTTTATGATATCTAATTGTTGCAAAGTATTTATAATCATCGAAAAATGGATTATAAGATAAGTTTGAAACTGTACGGAAACTGTAGAGAAAGGAAGAGATGTCTTATATATCCTGAATGAGTCAAATAATACTTATTTTTGTCTACATATGTCACATACTTATCCGGTAAGATATTAGCGAACGAAACAAAAATAGACTCCCGTTCTACTTTCCTGTCATCGTTCATTTATCAAAGAAAAAAAAAACATAATGGATTAATAATAGCACTAATGCTTTATACAATCCCTTCAATGTCGTTTTCTAACTTTCATCGCTATCGATCTGTCCGTGTTACAGCATCAACGTAATTCGAATAAAAGATCGATAAACCAAAATCAAAATCGAAATTCAATAATCAATAAACTACGTTCTAATATGTTATAAGTATATTGTGATGATAAGAATGTTCGATTGAAATTAATAAGAGGCACGGAAAATTACGTTACACCAATACTAATTTGAAATACGAATCAATTAAATCGCGTTGATATATTTCATGGATAAACGATAATACCTGGTTTATAACTGTTTTACAAAGCTACACCTTCCTTCATCGAAGATTAATAAGTTACGTTGGTCGGTTTGCGGCTCGAGGAATTACAAGGGGCACATGCGGGAATAATTGAAGAGTACGGACAGAAACCAGTATGGATGGGTGAGTTTTTATTAAAAGGATCGTCGAAGCCCATTTATCGAAGATCATACGATATAAAACATTAAAAAGTTTTCGACCTACGAAGAGCGCGAGGCTGTGCCCGTATGATTTTCCTGGTGAATTAGCGTGACGTTTCAATTTTATTTATTAGTCTTGCCACTTGGAAGAGAGATCTTCCAAGTTCTCGAGCAGCAGGAAAATGTTGGTATTTTATGTGGGTATTTTTAAACGAGATACAACCCTCTACGTTGTTTTGTTTATTGCATCGTCCGCGTGGTTCATTTAGCAGGAAACTCGAATGATGTAGGTAATTTGTGAAGCTATAAAACGATATGTTTACCAGAGGAGTTTAGTAATTGGCATATGTGTTTCGTATTGGCTTATTAAGTAACAGAGTCGTTGGATTTATTAAACCATCGGTGAATATAATTTCCTAAGTAAAATATGGAAAAGCTTTCATAACGTTTGCTTCGTGTTATATTGTCCTCTTATAGAATATCCTTTGAATATGTTTGTTTAAAACGTGAAAGCAACTCACTCAAATATTAAGTTAGTTTAATTAGAAATTTATCGAGACTTATAAATTTATAGGATATTTATACAATTTAAAAGTATATTTATATTCTTAGATCTATTTATTACGAAGCAAATATACAATTACTGATGCGTTACTTAATGCACGATGATTGCCAATTTTTCTTTCCAGATTCCATCAATTTTCTATTTTATTCTCCAAAAAACATTTCTCACAAAATTCTTCGTGAAAATTCTTCTAAACTCGTTGACAAGAAACTTCTTCTTTGACACTTGACGTGGTACGAGTACCTCGGAAACCATGCACGAATTCTAGGGACCGTAAGAGCGGTATCGCGTCGGTGATTAGCAATGAACGTGAAGAGTTCAATTAAGCCAATTATGAGGAGCAAGTACCGCATGCTAACGAGCCGCGCAATGTTTTCTAAGAAAGTGACGTGGCCGTCTGGGATGGCGCGCGTTTAACGGACAAAACTGAGGGAGGCCAAAAAACCGGTAATAACGGGGGTTATTATCGCGAGCACTCGAATCATTGAAAGGGGTTAATGAGGGGTTACGGGCGGCGCAAGTCGCAACGTTCGCTCCAACGAGGGGGGACAGCGATCATCGAGAAGGCACGCGCGATCGATTTCTTTCTCCTGAAATAACAACCGACCACCCTATAAGTATGCTGCAATATTGACGTTTCGAGTTCGTTGGCCTGACAAATAATATTGTATACCTATGCTCGCTGTTGTCGCAGGTTATTAGTCAAAGTTTGCAACGCCACGGCCACGTCCATGCAATGCAAATTTCATTGGCAAACGTACGTAATTGTACCGTACGACCGTTTCATCAAGGGCTGTGTGTGTGTTTGGGTGCGATGTAAAACGCCTGATCCTTTTAAACCGAGAATCGTATATTGGTAAGTCTTGTGGTGGTGCAATGTAATCACAATCACGTCGATAATGCGACATTTGAACAGGAGATAATTGAACGTCGCATTTGATCGATGAATTTTTCGTGTCCCCGATTTTCATTCTTGTCGATTTCAACGATTATTCCAAACGGAAGGAACTATTTCTTTTTCAAGAATTGGCGTTTACTTTCACGTTTGAATATCCACAATTCTATGTTACTTAAACGTTATTTCCCGTAAAAGAAAAAATTCCTTAGCATCTATTCAATCTAGCGAGATAGCAGCAGCTTTCAGATAGATAATAACGGAGAGATAGAGGAGAACTAGCTCGAGGAAACTAGAAACGAGAACTCCGATGACAGGAGCAACTGAAACATCGTAACTATAGTCGATGTTCCATAGATGTCAAACCCCATGACGGTAGGAGAATTCTGATACGACACGTTCAAAGAACACTTTAGAGTTCGCCGGTATCCCTAATGAACTTCGAGGGTGGAGGTCTCCATGACGACCTAGGACAACGGCCATAAAGAATGTAATGACGATGCACCAGCGTCGCCCCTTCGGTATAACCTATCTATCGAGTATCGATATCTACCTGTCGAGTGTACTCGAGAAAACTCCTGTCGTAAGTACCTGTCGCACTCGGTAGTACGCATGCACTCGATCCGTGACGTAAACCGATTGTAGGTCATTGTACCCTTTCACGAGGCCCGATTCTTCGAATCTGTCGTTACACGGAATACGATGCGCGACTACTATTTTCAAGAATCCTCGATAACGAGCCCCGAACGCTTTATAAAGATTTAGTTTTTAAATAGCACCGATTGCTCGTTTAAAAGTGCTTCAGAATTTTATAGGTTAAATATTATTATCGATTCGAAAAAGGGAAATAAATTATTTCATGAAGCTTACTATACATGCCATTGGGATTAGTAATTAACGAGTTATCGGATGGATTGTATTTTTACAGCTAAAATAATAGTATTTTCATGCGTATTCGTTTATAAAACGATGAATTTTTGTACCGGATTATGAGATAACGATTGTATGAAATTTTTGTCCCAGATTTCATTTTTGGATATAAATAGTAAGCTTCTGGATAACAGATATAAGGCTATTTTGTTATTTTTTGTTGTTTTCGAAACGCCAGTTTTCAAATCTATCGCGTAAAAATGTTAAACATAACGTAAACGCGAATATTTCCAGTACAAAATTGTCAAATCTTTGTTGTTTTCCAATTATTCGAATACAAAGTTCGAAGCACGAAGGCAAACGTAAGAATGCTTTCGAATAAAAATGTAGCTAAAATCCTTGTGAATCCCAACCTCTTCTAGCCCGTTACGCGTATCTCCTGCGAAACAGAAACAAAAGAGAGAAGCAAAAAGAGATATCTGGCAACGAGGAAGGCTACGTGCCTTCCAGACATCCTCCTTTGCTCCCATATATCTTTAGTTGAAGCTATTCGCTCTATTTTAGACGCATAACACATCCCTCTGTCCGCGTTTCAAACTTTACTTTGATTTACGAAACCCATACAGACGATAGTCACCGTCATGGGAATTGTAAATATTTTGCTACTATGTATTCCCAGAAAACACGACTGTTACACATTCACGTAATATTCGCGTAACAATTTTACGTGTATAAAATTTAATTCCAACGATTTTTATTTGCTTTTAGACACTCGTTATACAAAATTACACTGCTTATTGCAAAACAAGTAATAAGTTGTATTTGATATTGTTCAGAGTGTAGAATCAAATATTCTCCAACCAAGTGTTTCTTCATAGGAACCCAGTTGCTTAATTTTCTTAGACAAGTTTTTCTTAAAAAGGCCCACCTATAAGGACAAACGTCGAACGTTTAGCTAATCTAAACTTTCACATACAGTAAATATTGATATTAATTCGCATAAAAACTTGGAACATATAATTCCCGAGCTACAGTTGCTGTTTTTGTTTCACTTTAGGTCGGTAAAGAAATGGAAGAGTTGCAAACTTTTCGCCGACATCCAAGAAAGTTTATCGATGGTGTACTATAACAGTAACTTATAAGAATGTTTGACGTCGAAATACTGTTCCAATATAAATATCATTTTTTCTATCTTTCTTTCCAATACCAAGATACGTTTCGTATACTTGTCAGAGCTTATACTACCGAAGATATTGTATTTCATACAAGTTATGTCCTTATATTTTATAAAGGATATAAAGGATATTTACTTATTTTATTAGATCCTGAAAAACGTATATTTTAAGATTTCTTTTCGACTATCTCATGAATCGATATCAATGGAATTAAATACTCGATATTAAATTCAAAATATATCAGCTTTCATAATGTTCAGGATATTCTTGACTCGTCAGAACTTACATCCGCGTAGTCACGTTTTATGACAACTTTATTTCCAGTCGTTCTTGACTATGCGAAAGGCAGTTTCAAACTTTGAAACATGCGAGGCGATGTCATAAAAAAAAATGTAGCAGAAGCTTCGACTGTAACTGGGAAAAGTAAGACTACTGTATGCAAATTGATAATATCTGGGTACAACGAACCTACGAAAAAAATGTTTTCATCTCAAATCTACAAACATGATTTTGTTTTATCGAAGATATAATTGTATATGATTTTTTTTTTTTTTACAAATAAAGTCGAAAAGTAATCTCTTAATTTCGCGAAGATTAAACATCTGAACGAACTAAACACTTGTTAAAATATATTATTTATCGTTGTTTCAGCTACGTTTCAAAAAATATTGCTCGAAGTAGAAGAAAATTACACGGAAAGTGATTTCCTAACTTAATTGAAGTTGCAAATACTTCCAACCACACGTTCAAACACGATCCACACGAAAGTACAACATACTAACTTTTTCATTCTAAGTTAAAGTTACGGAGATTGAACGTCGTTATCGATTTTTCTGTTTAAATTGAGCGAAATACTTTGAAACAGCACTAGAAGACTACAGTCCATTACATTACGAAGCTAAAGAGAAACTTATAAAAAATATCTAGACAAAATTATGTAGCGAGTTTAATAAAAACGGTATTCCCGAATTTATATTTTTCACCAGTTATAGCGTATTTTCACCCGTATACGACGGTATACTTTGAAATAATCAAGCCTCCAGAGGTTAAAAACTGAAAATTTCATATTTCATATGCAAAACGTTTTTTTTTTTTTTTTTTTTTTTTTAATGTATATTCGTTCATGAAAAATATTTAGATAAATCAGAGAACCCCAGGAGAGATAACTGCGGTGCAGTGCCGTGTTTTGTCTACCAAGGGACCACATCCGTATGTGTTATATTTATCAAAGTTTAGTTTTTTTCCTGTACAATGATATATTCGTAGAGTTCGTAGAGTGTATACTCTCAAGCTTACATTTCGTGTACACATGTTACGGTGTCAATGGTACAGTTTTTGTTCCGAGATATACCCTTGGGGTGTAGGAGTATTTAGGTGTACGATACATCGCTATAAATTTCACGTATCTTTCTTCGAGCACATTCCTCAAGTTCTTTACTTACCTACCTTTCTTCATTTAATAGTTGCAACGATACCAATGTATAAAATTGACAAAATATTATATTTATTTAATCATCCAAGGAAAAAGGTAAAAATAAACGAGGTAGAATTAATCGCTAAATTATTCCAAGGTTACTAAAAACACAAGAAATATTAAGAAGCTTATTGACAGAGTGCTAGGAATAATAACAATTATATAGATACCGTATCAGTGATAAGAATTAATTACCGTAAATAACATCATTATATTGACACGTGCTTGGAAAATTTCAAACTGCATTAAAGTTTCTCAACGTAACGTCCAACAAACATATTCAATAACTAATTATTATCTCTCTCCCTCTCTCTGTTATATAATAATTATTCCATTTTCTCCCCCGCCCCCGAAAAAAACAATTTTTACGTCACTCTATCTAAACGATACAACTTCCAAAGAAATAATACCTCAAGCGCAATATAATATTTCGCATAAGAAACACCACCTAAACCGATACTTTATCAACTTCCTATAAAAGATAGCCAAGTATGCGCTTGGAAAGGTTAATTCAATAATCATGCCGCCTGTTGGCCGTGCATACTAGAAGAGGCAGAAATGTATTAGGAAAGAAAGCAGAGCGAAGAACGGAATTATGTTTTTTCAGCGTTGGCAATACCTTTTTGACGAGCCTCGAAGTAGGATATTTCTGCGGGAAAATTGTCGAAAATTACACTTTTCCGCCTCCGCCTCGTTTTCTCGCTACTTAACCCAGTTTCCCGTGGAGAGACACGCCTCGTTAGACGACCTGTTCCACGATCGGTAGCGGTTCCGGCCGCCAGCCGTCGGAAGGTGTAAACGGGGTCGACGGAACGACACGATAACGCGGTCCCACGAGCTTGCGCTTTCCAGATAATCGGAAATCGAAAACTACCTTTTTCTAGCCTACGGTCAAGGGACTGCACTTTCTCCTTTAATCGGCCATCGAACGACAGCCATCGTCCATCGTTCCGATATCGGGATAGACGATACAATAGCTGAACTCCGTTATAGCAACGGACTTAAGTTACTGTAAATTCTTCTAACAATAAGTATGGAGTCTGCGGGCATTCGTACGAAGTATTCGGTGGAAAAACGGACCGACGAGATGCTACGGAAAAGCGGAGAGGACCAGCTGAAATTTTGAAACGATGTAGTTACGGGTCAAGTTTTACGAGTGTCTTTTTGGAACGTTGGCGTTGATGTTCATGCTGCATAAATAAAATGTTTCTTCGGAATGAGAGAAGAACGAAGATTTCTTGTTATTTCTCGACGCTTTTCGATTAATTTAGAAACAGACACGGGTCAGATAGATAGATGGCTTCCTTTGCAGCTTGTTTTATAAGAAACAAATAATTTATACATCCGAATATGAGATTCACACATAGTATGAAAATAAATACTGAATAACGAAGAACGTTTTCGTTAAACGATTGTTAAAATACGAACGTTTATCTCGGATAGTTGTGTTGATATAGAAAAATATTATTAAAAATAGAATTCTTTAATTCGATGGAATAAACGCATCGATAAGAAGAATATCATTTTTAGTCGCGTGTCTCTGAAACTACGCGGTTTATTATTTCAATTATTTATTTCTAACGAAACCTATGTCATCTATTATCGTCGATAGATATTCATCTTTATAAGGAATTTTCAGAATGTTATACATCCGAAGATGAACATATCCTCTAAAATTATGCAACAGATACTAAAAAAAAATTGAAGAATTTTTCGTACGTATTACAAAACTGGGGCATTCAGACCCGATAAATTCTTTATTCGCATGGGTAGGCGTAGAGAAAGTGGTACTTGTATAGAAGAAAAGATAAAAGTGCTATTCATAAATACAAGATGAGATGAAGACAAAGAAGGAGATGAAAGTAGTAGACTGCTTAGGTATTGTTATTTATTAAAAATACTTCGTCTTTTTATGCGTCTATTCTTTCTCCATAATATTTCGTTTCAATAATAAACTTGTAAAAGTCACATGGATATTTCGCATTTTAGACGTTATATCGTGTTATAAGAATAAACACTTACAGAGAGCATCGCGTAAAGAAATTATACAAGAATGTGTGGAAATTTTTAAATCTGTTATACAAGCCCAATTCTTCGAGTAAATTGCGAAAGCGAGAAAAAGAATTTTTCACGTAGTTCGAGGTATTTCATCCATGTTCAGCTTGCACTTCGACAAGTTTTATATGAATATATGTATGCAGAGGTGTACATTTATCAAATAACCGAGTGTGAATTCGAAAAAGTAGGAAACGATCACGCTACTTTTTATTACAAGTTCGATATCAGACCGTGGATTATATGCTGACTTATGCGCTGACCTAAACCGGTTGAGTTCCTGCTGCAGGTGAAATATGGAAGGTTATTTGTAATAACTTCTGCTGTTACTTGAATAAGCAAATAGACAGAAGTTAAATTTGCCTAAGCAGGTCACTTATGAAATAAATACCACGCCCGATATTTTATAAGTTACCAGAGATCTGTTCGTCGAAGCTCGATGAAAATCAAAATGTGCGAAGGTCCCTCGTTCTCGTTAGCAGAAATTTGACAGGTGTAGTCACCGATACATAGTTAAATCGCTTAACAGGAAAAGCCAGAGAGATTCTCGCGTCCGTCACTAGCCTTCGGCGCCTGATCTTCGGACATCGATTCCTGCAGGCAGTGTAAAGGCCGCCGGCGCAGTTTAGCTCGTAAAATATTTCGGAAGCTTCCGATTGGAGGACGCTCCCTTTGTGTGCCTCCCTTTTCCTCCGCCGTTTTCCTCCTTTCTGCTGCTGTGTCTCCTGTACAACGCGCTCGATCGTCTCCACGCCGTCTTTCCTCACCCCACCATGTGCTAGGTTCTCTGCGTCGTCTGTGTCGCGTAAGGGGGACCCTCGTACGTACAGGGGTTCACGGAAGAAATCTAACGGCGAGACAGCCACGCCGAGGACGACAAACTCTCGACCGAGTGGGGTGCGAAAGCGAGAGAGGGCCGGAGGAACGAAGAGGAACCAGTAACACAGCCGACCTAGGAGGAAAGGGGCGAAGCAGTTGCAGTTGCAAGAGAAAGAGAGAATCTATACTTCGGAGAAAGGCGGCTCTGGAAGGAGGGTCGAAATGAAGAGAGGCTCTCTCGTGGCTCTAGGAAAACGTTGAGAGGGTAGTGAAGAGGGAGTAAGAACGGTGAGCCAGAGGGAAAAGAGAGAGACGGTTTGGAGGAGCGTGAGTACGACGTTCAGCGACGAAATCAGAAAGAGACGGTGGGAGGGTGGTAAATGGAAGAGCCAACGAGTGAAAGGGATGAAGAAACTCGCAGGGCGATGGAAAATGTTCGCAAAATTTCACTATGGAACGAAGGACGGCATTAGGAGAATCAAAGAGAAAGGACAGGTCTCAGACGGAAGAAATAACCACGCGATAGAAGGAGAAAGGTAGATGGATCGCGAGAAACGACGGAGATAGGATGTTGAACGAAGAGAGAGGAAGCTACTCGAATTGATTGAGAGAAAAGGAAAGAGGGTTCTGGCGCGGCAGTGGCGGCAGTGTCTACTATGGCGGTGTCGGTGGCGAGGACGAAGCGGGGATGTCAATCGATAGCGGTTGCATGCGTCTAAAGCAACCCTCGTCGCTATTCCTCTGCTACTACGGTTACTACTGTCGCCCGTTATTGTTAGAAGCAGTTAATCTGCAAAGTTGCTAGATGTTGTTGCTCCGGCTGGGCTTTCTGCACTGTCGCGCAGTTTAAAACTTTCTGAATTTAGATCGTGCTCGCGCCGCGCCATGGACAGGGTCAACCCAACGCGATGGTTTCGGGACAAACGACTGAAACGTGATTGCACTGGCTATAATTAGACGTAAAACGAACTTGTCCGTGGAAGAGAGAAAAAAAAAACATAACGTTCAGAACTTTCTTTTGATAGTCTCCCTCGTTCCAGCGAGAACGAAACCAGCGAGCTCGGTGAGAACGGAAGCTATTGAATTCTCTGCGACGCGCGACGATTATTTTTATAGTTAGCTAGAACGATTCCGATAGTCAGATGACAGGAGGGACGTTCGTGAATTTTCGTATGAAATATTTTGTTACGACGTTCTTGTATACAGATGAAAAGTCTTTAAATTCTCTTCTGAAGGACTGTAACGACGTTCTTTGTTTCAAAGAACGAATTACTTTGTGCTTGGTAACTTTAATTTAAGTCTCGCTCTCTTTGTAACTCTGTAAGCTTTGTCTTTTTCTTAATAAGGTATGAACAGGTCACGAGGATTGCCGGGAGACTCGCTTTTTCAAGAAAACCTAAACTTGACGTGAAAGGATATTCTTTGTGGTGTATACTTCTATCGGCTCTTTCGATCTAAGCTTATGATTAAAAACTTTCACAAAAGATTAATAACTTTAACAAATTCTCGAGGTTAATCGTGGATGACCTATCTTTTAACTGTGCCATTGACTTTAGTTGTAAATCGAAGATGATTAAGACGAGAAAGCTCAATTTGGAATTATTATTGAAAAAGTGTCTGGCAATCGAGTAAATAATTTACGTATCTACCGATTATAGCAAGCAATAATAGATTTTTATCAATTTCACACACGATTCTTATCGTGTGTATACTGTCATGAAATAGCAACGTCTTCTCTACTGTCGCAAATTAAAAATAGTACTGCAGCGTCTGTCGTATTCTTAGATAACTGTTCACGTTCGAAATTGAAAGAATGTTTCGTAGGAGTTCGGAATGCCAACGTTTTCAAAGGCGCAAGGAACGTAGCTAACCTGTTTCTACGGAGCAACGAAACAATTATCGATCCTAGTTCGTTACTATATGTAGAAGAGTCTACCACAGCCAGACGACTGTAGAAAGATTTCTTCAAGCAGTAGAAACACAGCGCACGATTTCGATTCTCCTTAAACGGCTAACAGAAACTAGAAACAAATCATTCCTTGCTGATAGCAATAGTACAACAAATCTCTGTTTATGTTCCACTTTCTTAAAAATTATTAATTTGCATAAAAATCTACAGTTCACCGATAAAACTGAATATCTTCCTTCTAAGCGATTTTACTTCTAAGGTTTCAATTTATGAAACGACCCGTGTACTCCAATTTCGTACAGTATCCAATTAAGTAGCAATTTAAACGAATCACAGACTCGGATCGCCCTAATAATTTCGATCCAATAGTTTCACGCACACCTTGTTATTGACACCGTTTATTTTTCCAGTCGATTCACCGAAACACCGAATCAAATTCATAGACTCTTAATGGCCCTCGACCTCGGTTTTCGAAGTACGTAAGAATACCACTTATTGCCAGGAACAAAAAATAAAGCGGCAGTTAAAACACAAGAGTAGTTGTACGTATATACGAGGTCTCCCTTCCCTCTAATCGCTAAACTAGCACTTGTAGAAAATTTCCTTCTAACGAGCACAGTGGTCCCTCTATAACGAAGACGAATATCCAACATCGGATTCGTCTCGGCAGTGGCTGCTGCACCAGGATTCTTGTAATAAAATAAATGGAACTTCCGTCGAGCACGCTGCAACGTCGAGAAATGAAATGTGACCCTCCATGGAACGCAATAGGGATCAGTGTTTCTTTGTGTCGAGCAGAGCCACGAAAAAGCATAACCTTTTATAGCGTACCATGAGAAAGAATGGTCGAGTTTTATTACTTTCACTGCCAACATTCGAATAACTATCAGCAATTAACGTGCACCAATTTTTATCTCAACATATCTGACTTCAAGCACCAATGTATTTTAGGAAATGTATTCCGTCTCTAGAATGTACGCTTATGAGGATATATCAGATTGTATAAAAATACTTTACTACGTTCCCGATTTCACGAACAAATTTAGAACGATGCGATTTATATAGATCCGAATAATTTTTCGACACAGTTATTATAAATACAGGTATCCCCCGTATAACCTGGTAGTTAACTTCGGAAAAGTGCCAATCTATATTATACGAAGCAAGAGATTAGTACAAAAAATAAAAGGACGACGTTGCTACTCGTGATATTCGTCTCCTGTGATTTTCGCGTATCGTAAAATATGCAATTTTCCAGCCATATAACGCGACAGAGAATGAAATAAATTTCCAAGGGGAACGATAAGCCATAAAATACTTTCGACGCGCATTGCAAAAGCAGACTGCCAAGACATACTGTATCGTTTAAACTAATCCTCGCGCAGGCAGGGCGTCCCGATCCCTTTCGTTTGATATTTCGTCATAGCGTGGTAATTGATAGGAAGATCCTGTCCCCCTTCCTATCCGGCCGAAACGTAAAACGCAAAAAAGATCACTGGGCGTAACCCGACGGGGTAACGCTGAGTCACGAGTCGAAGATTTATGGGATTTTACACGCTTCTCAGGAAAACGATTTCCACGTGAACCGTTTCATTGACTCCTTTGCCGGTATCACTCGACGAGATTCGCGAGTTCAGCTGCAGCACCGGCACTTTTGATTTAAATTGATTGTCCGATGAGCGCACCATTAATTATTAAACTAATCGGTAATTAATCAAAGACTTCGTTGAACTCCCGTCGGTTTTTGAAATACGATAGCCCCGGGTCTTTTACGTTCTTTTTATTTAACGTTCCTACGGAATCGGTGTCATTCCAGCGACCCTTACATCTTAGATCTTCATTTTTCAAGCGTGGAACACTGAACTATAATAACCAAGGATTGCCGTGACAGAGTAATTTTTAAAGTCTTCCAGCTACATAACGATAAAACACTGAGAAAAGGAAAACCATCGACGTAATACAAGTATCGACAGTAAAAATGAAGCAAGCACAAGAGTACGTCGATAGTAATATAGGGTTTCTATTATCGAGGTCTTTCATAAAGAGTCGACTAAAAACGTCACGAAAAGAGTTCAAAGCACATATCCTGTATCACAAAGCCAACGAATCGTGTCGACCAATAAATTTCGTTTGCTGCTACGTGTCCAAAATTGAATTACCTTTGGAGAAATTATTAAACCTTCGGCAAAGTAAATTCTCCGCGACTCTGATTCCATGTACGCAATCGCAAACCACAAGGAAATAACTCGAAGTAATGTCAGACATTACAGACGTTCCAATACTGTCTTAATTCCAACGATGTACCGATGGAACTCCCGCCAGCCAAGTCTTATCGAAACCACGATGACCATCGAGGACTAATCGATTAATTACCGTTCATAATTGACCCAAATCTAGCTAGCATTGTATTGCTGTACGTACAAGCTAACTGGTCGTTTGTTTAGAACGTAACTGGAATATATAGCACGTGGACCTAAATTTTGTTCTATCCCTTCGACTTCTTTTCGTATGTACGGTAGCCTCTTGTCCATTATTTGCCTTTGTCTGATCGAACATTAATCAAATACAGGTACAGATGTTTGACAAATTTTTAAACTCGATTTTCTCAAAAATGGCATTTTCCACGCCATTTTATCATCCGTAATTTTCGTATTATTACGAGTTTGAGCCATAGAATTTCCGTGACATTCGCTTGTATTACGAATTTAGATGCACGGTGTATGTTCACTGGAGATTTCCTTGCGGAGGCGAGGAAAGGGAATACAGCAGTCCCACCAAAGTTCCTCGAATATTGTTGCACTGTAAAACTCCACTGATCCACTTAACGTCGTATCCACCGCGATATCGCCACCAGAAATAAGTATCTTAAGCCTAAGTGGATCGAGCGAATTCCGCGGTAACGCGCTTACGCGACATATTCCTGGGAAATTTGTGCCTGAACTGGTTACGTCATAAATTAAATTCTGTATCAGCCGCAGGATAATCGAAGGCTGCGTGCAAGCCCGTCTTTCATTAATAAAACAACTACACTCAGTGATCTAGGGTCAAGGCCTAACAAAGGAAGGACGTAAACTAACTGCCCTCGTACGCTTTCGTTTATTGGAATAAGAATCAAGATTAATCCTTGTTGAAGCATAAAATTTACCAATCTAAATTGATCGCATCGTTGACCATTCGCAGGTTAAATACGACGCCGAAATGCTAAATTTTCATAAATTATAAAAATGAAGATATACCGAGCAATAATTATTCGCACAATTTTCATGAAATACGCTCGACGTTCCTTAGATATGCTAATGTCTATTTTTCAAAAAAATACAATTTCCAGTGAAGAAAAATTCCTCCGCCGAATCAAAGATCGTAATAATCTATGTATGTCAACGCGATAGTCTCAGTTTTTGTGATATAAAGGAAATTAGTTATTTTAATAATTAACCTTCCTAGGTAGGGATCAAAGGAAAACAATATCGAAGCTCGGCTGTGTCCACGGCTTCATTGTGTTCGACGCCTTTTACGCCGCGTATTCGTCGTTGATTGCGTTCACATCCTGTTATTCTCCCGTCCAACCCTTTGAAGGGTCAGCTTTGAGACCGAGCCGGACCGTCACAGTGAATATTTTGCATGCTAGATAGACTTTTGCATTTATTGACGCGGTCGATTAAGAAGAGAAACAACGAGGAGTTCAACACGACTGCTCGTTTTTTTCCTTCCGAGCCCTGCAAACAGGGAGAAAAAAGGTTAACGCACAGACGCGTCATCGTATTATTAGTTAAGCTCGAGCGTATTTAACGATGCGCGAGCTGCTCTCCATATATCGCGTTCAAAATGCAAATTAACGTTGAAACTGAGTTTCCAGCGCAAAAAACTCTGATTATTGAGTTAATTAAACGCTCTATTACGCCGGTCAGTGGCTCGCTGTTTAGCGTGCTAATGAATTAAATGATCGAGCACTTGCGTGATAAATTACGAGGAATTTATTTTTAACTATCCTTCGACGAACTTCGAGTTTTAAGTATTCCACTTAATTCGATACTATCCCGTAATAAATTTGTATTATTCTGTATAATAAATTTATTACACAGAGCAACTTTAGTTACGAATTCAATAAAATGCCCGCTACTACTTCCGTATATAACAACGTAATTCGTTTTAATACGAGTGACAAAACAGTACTCCTAAAAAATCTCACTTGCACGTTATAATACATTACACCGCTAATTACGTTAACAAACTCGAAATTATTGTTACTATGTATCCTGACTGAATGAATCAATGAATTTAACAAAGCATCGAATAGTTTCCATGAAATACTACTTCCACCATTTAATGCTGTATCACACGCATCCGTACCGCTTCCCTTGATCAAAATATCCTATTTAGCATTTTTTCATTTTTCAAAATACGTATGTTGAAACGTCACAGTCGTTATCTTTACGCAAAATATCCCACAATGAGCCAATTAGCTTAACGGTATACGATTTCAGTCGCCGACGAAAAAAAATTTCGATCACGTATAACGAATCGATCAGCGTTGCGTCTCTTACCCGGGGGATATCACGAAGCGTCAGAAACGTCATTTTATCTTGGAGAAAGGACGGAAGTACGACGGTGCGCAGTCGATACTCGTTCTCTCCCTGTGGGCCGTCGTTTATAGTTCATTTCCACGAACCCTTTGCGAAAGGGTTTAAAAAAAGAAAAAAAAATGAGAGAAAGCGTTAATTGCCCCAGGGACGAGACGACGATCTTTCGACGCGTCGCGAGAGCACGTACGCGCAAAATGAGAACGCGCGCGCGAACGATGGGCCAAACAAAAGGGCGGGATCTCCTTGTAATGGCGAGCTCTCTTCACCCAAGGTGAAGGACTGGTAAGCGAGGCGGCTTTCAGGAACTCGAGGACCGGCGACCCTTTACGCTCCATCGACGCCATATGGCGTAACCAACTTTATAATGCTCGCACGACACGGACATAACTGGTCGCAGCGTGAAATCCGGTGCTGTACGTGAATGCATATTGGGACCGATCTCGAACGTCCTAAAACGTTTCTCAATGCTATCGTTTCTTGCCTGCTTTTTCGGCTGGCGAATGGTCGTTCGGTCGAATACGGAAGCGAGGTGAGAAAGAGTTATACACAGTGTAACAGGTTGAAATATTTTCATCAAAAAAGTTGGTGGTTGCGTTTGGTTTTGTTGGAAGAGTGAAAAAATACAAAGATTTACAAAATGTTCAAAGCGTGTTATTCGTTATAATATTTTCTTGTTGGTTGTAGATTGCACATAACGACGTATGTTCGTGATAGTATTCGACGCACTATTCTCAAAATTTGATGCATTTATTAAATAATTTAGAGGAAATAATTTTAAAATATTGGAGGAAAAATTACACTATCAATTAGTAGGTGGTCGAGCGATTGATACTCTTCATTGAATAATGTAATCTGCCTACAATATGTTGTTAGCTATCCTATAATTCTATAATGAAAGTTATACTACAATGTAATAATCCGATCTAAATCTTACACAATTATGTAATTTCTTTGATGAGAAACTATTTAAGACATAACTGCACGCGATAAATATTTCAATCGTCAATCAATAGAATCTGTATTCGTAAAATTTGTAATTTGTTCAAATTATTCGTTCGATAAGATTTGATAATACACAAGATACATATACATAATCGCGTTCACAATAGAATTTCATTTATTGAAACGAACATTTTGACTGGATTACATAAGCTGCTGCCTATTGAATTCACTTATCTGAACCTGGACTTCTATTATTTGAACGAAAAATCATAGACAATTGGAAAAATCAATACATCCTTGTTATATGACTTGTTTGTTTTGCGATGGGTTCAAATAGAATTCTACTGCAGCACAAAGAAACTAGAAAACTAACTTGATTGAAATTTGTGTCCAACATCGTATGTTGCATGAATTCAAAAATCATGCCGCAATTTTAATAGATGTGAGTATGAAAATTCATATTTTTGTCACGATGATAAAAAAAAAAAAAAACAAACAGAGATTGGTTTCATGTATTAAACAGTGCGTACCTACAACCTGAGTATTACTTTGGATATTTCATGTATATCTTTATATTACGTGCATTCTGCAAATGTTTGTACCTTTCGGTATATTTATATAAGGAATAAAAGAATGAAAAAATATTTGATCGCTATTCAACTCTTTCCGAAACGTTTGATAACAAACTTCAATTTCATTCGATTCACACGTTCTGGCAGGAAAAACAATTTCTACCTCGTAATCTATCTAGGTTAAACGTGAACAAATGTTATTATGAAAACGTCTCTGTTCTTTGGTCGAGACACCGTGAATGCACGCCGGTCATTCCAGAAAAGCGGAAAAAGCATGCCTGAATGAGTTGTTTAGAGTTATTCAGACTATTCTCCGTGTATTTTAGTCGTGGAATTTATTTATACGTTGGGGTCGTCGCACCACGACGCTTGTAAATAGATGTAGCTTATTTGTAGCCGCGGTTCGGCCTCGTGATACTGCACGATAACACCTATTAGGGTGTAATTAGTATGAAGGATTGTGTTATATTTCACTCACGAGATGTAACGGTTAACACCGTTGAAATTGCAAAAATTAGATTCGCGACTAAAATCTCTTTCAGCCACTGAAAAACTGCTTTTGCTTATAAAAACACTTACACACCAATACCTCCACTAGCGCGACAAAATCTTTATATTCGCCTCTTTCAAAAGCTTTCATTCTCTACCCAATACACTTATCAAACTACTCGATCGACCTCCGCCTACGAATTCACCAAAATAAATACAAGCGCGGAAAATCAATAGACCCTTTCAAAAAAGGGGAACATCTATGAGAAGGAAATAATCGAATCTCTAAGGAGCTAAACTTATCGACCTTACCTTTCGTACATTTTTAAATTTTATTGCATACAGGCATTGCCACAAATTTGTCGTTACTGTGGTCAATCGGTATTAACAGCACATAAATATTAATAAAACATATGAATTAATGAGAAGTTAACGCACAAAAGCTATCCCATATTTTCTTATACGATCGACAAATATACAGATCGACTTCAGAGATCATCAACACTATAAATTGAAATGCAGATGAAAATGACGATTACAAATATTCTTTTCCACTATCATTACCAGCTCGGAACCTGCAATTACTTACGTCATCTCTCCTGTTCAATTTATAGAGTTGATCAATGACTTCCGAATAGTTCGATTCTCTCACGTTCATTTTATGGCACTCCATTTACCCGCATGAGGAGAAAGTATGCGGTGTGCGAAAGATTCGAGCTGTGGATCGAAACGACGCGACGATTGGAATTCTCTGTACAACCCCAAGCCAGATACCGCACAGCTGCCGGAACAAGCAGAGGTTTGAATCATCGCTGCATAGAATAATCCAACGCTATTCCCTATTTACAAAATTGCAGCTCCTGCACGCGTAACTGTTCCCGCGTCGACTCTTCGGCTCATTGTATTCCACCCTTCGATGACACCCCTGCCCATTGTTGCGAATCGCACGCACCACCGGCCTGCCTGGGGAATTTCCCCCTTCTCATGCGTTTATCCACCCTTCGACACGTTATTGGTTCGCGTGCAAACGCGTAGCCTAATTAGTATGAATGCCTGACCATCGTGACTCCTTCATCAAGCCCGGGATTTTATATATTCGGTTCAAGGTTGCGGAGACCTATCCAACCAAATGCCGAATGATCATCGGACGCGAACCTGAGCGTCGAGTAAATGGATATCGAAAGAGATTGCGGGTTTGGTTGTGAATGTGGAGGTCTCTTTATTTAGCTTGAATGGGGAAGGTTTAACATTAGAATGGTTAGAGTGATTTAAATGATCAATTTCGTAATTTTTCATGGAAATTCTGTAGATCTGTAGTGGCAGACTAGGCGTTCGATTCGATTTTATACATATTTATTATTGTGATTAATGCAATTTCTATGGATCGTATATTCCTTTGATTATTTAAATTGAAAAATTATTTATTCATTTAAATTATTGAGAGAAAATTGTAAATTAACAGATATAAAATGTCGATGATTTTTAAAGGTATAACAACATGTTTTGTATTAATATAGATTAGAAACTACAAATTATTTACTTTTAAGTGGAAAATTACGTTCTTAGAGACGCGATTGTTTAAGTAAATTCAATCGAAATGATCGTTCCGGTATTGCCGACTGAATAAAAACCTAACGATCCGTAAGTTGCGATTTCTTTATACGCCACAAGATTTTATTCCACCCGTCGACGATCACGGAAGCCGCTGAAGAAGCTATCGGATGATTGTATAAAAAGAAATTGGTTCTCGGGTGAACGATAATGAGAGTTCTTTAGTGGTAATCGTTTAAATTTAAGATGATTCTTATCGCCGAGAGTAGCGTAATTTCGTCTTAAGGTCGATAAAGCTGTTAGATACTTAATTAACAGCCAAATCTATCTTCTTTTCTTAGCACACGTAAGAAAGCCAATTACTAACAACGGCGTCTACGTGATCTGCGATCGTAACGGTTTCTGTTAGTTTCTTCTTGACAATGATAAATCTCTTGTCGCAATGCTCATAGACAATTTCGAACGTTACTTCGGTTTTACAGTTTCGATTGTCTTGGTCGATTGTAAATCGAATGAAGGAACCAAGGAACCCAACTGCCGTTGTTAGTTGTGTTTAATTTAGTGGCAATTAGTGGAGCTGAAGCTGCTCGAGACTTCACAAACGAAGACGTGGACTATTTCGAGAAACGCTGCTGCATCACGGCAGTTTTTGTTTCGAATTTTGGGATAAATTACTGAGATTAGTTCGGAAAAATCGTGTTCGATCGAGGAACATTAAATTAAATTAGGACGTATATAATAAACATAAAATCTACATTCATACAATATATATATTAATTATAATTAATTATATAATTTACGTTTAAGTATTATGAGAAAGAGCATTAAAGCACAGTGAAATGTGTCAGCGGTTGTCGAATTATCAATGAGTTTCATTAATCGCCTAAAAGAAACGTAGGTAAAATAAACGGGGATGATGAACTAAAACTCGTTGCGAATCTAATTGCTTATTCATCTTTTAAAAGCAACGGCACGCGAGTCAATTGAACCAATGAGTCACTACGTCTTTCGAGTTCATCTTTTAGAGAATACTAGCCGTAAATAAGAAAATCCAAGTCGATACGGATGGATAGGTCTTTTTTATGCTCTACCCAAAGGCGATGTTTTATAACTGCGACTGAAACTGTATTCACAGAGGCGTGACACGGTATAATTAATTAAGAACAGTTACAATGTACTGTAAATAAAATCAATTTGCAAGCTTGTATAATATTCCGTATTCAATGGTAAATAATACCATTTGATCGTGCTCATTTAGGTTGAATTAATTTCGCGTTTGCTTTTACACGCGGAAAGTTTGTTTCACTCGATTCATCCTAAAAGCAACAAATTAGCGCTTCTAAATTTTTTAATAACACAAATTCTCCATTAATTGTTTTGTTCTAAATTAATGTCAACTGTACTTTGTATTTTGTTATTGTCATTTGTGTGAAAAGTTTTAGAAACTGTTCACGCATTTACCTTTAACCAATTTCATTCCTAATTTTCATTATGGATATGAAACTGTTGATAAAATATAAATCATTTAAAGTACGATAACAGTAAGGAAACAAAAGTATCACTGTTTTGAGTAACAATATTTTTGGAAAATAGCAAGTCGAATATATTTAAGTCTGCAAGCATAGAAAAAAGATATACCACAAAAGACTGTACTTTGTTTTATTCTATTCCATCGAATGGACATAATTCGTTATAATTTCATCGTTAAAAATATATTTATTGTACACCATTCTCTATAATCTACGGCAGTCGAAATTCGCAGGCTGAATTTCAATTTTAGAGGAATTCGTTGTATCTCTTCTTCGAGCGAGTAACTAGGGACAGAGGAACGACATTTCGAGAGTTTCGCCTAGCTAGGCAAACGGAATCATTTAAAGACAGCGTCACGACGCAGTTCGAAACGAAAAGTTTAAAAGGATTACTTCTTAATTTACGTTGAATGCCGGCAGTTTTGTAAAAGTATTAATTGTGACTCAGGAAGACAAGTTTCCCTGTCGCGTTTCCGTTCAACTCTGATTACTATGGAACGAACACCGAAATATCCCAATGAGGCGTGCAACACGCGTTTTCATAAATTTGTTAGTGAAACAAAAGCCGCGGTACACGCGGCCAACATTCACTGCGCTCACAATAATCCCGAGCTTTCGAGCCTTCCCATATATTTTGTGGCTTGAAGATTTTCTTCTCTTTTCCGTCCTGTCGTAATGAATGAGAAATTACAAATGCGACAACTCAAGATCTCGAAGAATATGAAGAATACTCGAAACGTAATAATTTCATAGTGGATTTTAAAACGTTCTCTAATAGACGTCGCGAATTGTAACCGAAGTGTCATTCTGTCAGTGAAGTCATAAAGTGTGAATTAATCTTTAAATTAGTTGGAATGACGAGAATGACGAGATGTTCTTATATTTATGTTCTACCTGCCATATACAATCCGACTACTCCAGCTCTACTTTCATGTAATATGCATAAAAAAATGAAATATATATAAATATATTTATAAGACACGAAAAGGTATAAGAAACAGAGTAAAGAAAATTATTATCAATTTCAAATATACATCTTTCAAGGATTTATTCACTTCTTGGTTAAACCGTGCAACCTAGCATTCAAGAACTGATTCAAAATATACAAAAGATGGTATACAGCACAAAGAGATTACGTTGTTTCAATTACAAAAGACTTGCAGTAAAATTCTACAATACGTAATTCACGCTCTGAAACAAACAGTGACGCAATCATAGCCAAAAACGTTTGCATAAATCTTCAAAAAAAGGCCGACACATATATCTTCCATAACGATCATACGATCGTTTAAACAGTAACGATGGCAATTGTTTTTCCACATCGCAATAGAGTGAATGAACACGAGGAAAAGAAGAGGCGATTGAATTTATCAATTTCCGACTGACACGTTATCAATGATGATTTACTATGTTTGGTCGGAAATTGTGAAAAAAAATACACCAACGCTCTATTAATGGGAAGAATAACTCACACGAGTAAACGTAGTTTCAAGCTGAACCGCGTGGAAATCCCTATTTAATGTGCTCGGCGAAAGTTTCTGAATGCGAAATTTTACTTCGCTTGTATCTATGATCGTATATCGCGTACCGTGGCTCACTAGACTATCATGGTTTTTGCAGGATAACGCAAATTCATGTATACGAGAGGCTTTCGTGGATCTCGCGCGGATAGACAAGATCCGCGGAAACCAACCAGATCGCGATTTAATGCTAATTAATAAGCGAAATACCTCCGTTTCGAAACTAACGCAGACCGCTTTAGGTGATAAACCTGTCCAATTTTACCAACGAAGAGACGAAAAGATCGCTCGATTCGCTAATCGTTGTGATTGCGCACTGCGTGTTCCATCCAGTGATAATTTCGTTTTCCTGCTATCTTCGATTGACATCATTTATAAATGAAGTAATCTTGCGCAAGAATTTAATATTAAACCTACCGACACTTTGTGTATACCTATTTCTACCGTGTTCGATCAAAATAACCGGTAATTAAAGAAGTAATAGTTTTTATGATTTATGACAAATAAAATTACACTTTTATTTATATAGAGATATATCTTATTCAATTATCTTATTATCAAATGTACATTTGCCGCATACATATTTCCCACATCTTAAACAAATTTTCGTAATTTTCTAACCTTTACAATCTTTTACTTGACAAGTTTTTTGTAGTCTAAACTTGTCGATAGTTTTATTGCATGGTTTTTCCCCGCGATTTTTTATATAAAAATAATGTATGCATCAGGTTTACAGCAATTTTGTGAATTCTCTATAAATTGGCCCCATACTGTAGATACCATTGCAAATTTATTGGTTCGTAAACGTTGGCTTCTTTCGTTCTTCTTCTCAAATCGTATAACCTCATAATTTCAGCAAAGTCATTTCTGTTCATTGCTTCTGAAAAAAGTTCAGGTCTCCAAATTTTATTCCACAAATATGAAACATCTAAATTCTTTGCCTGATATGCACCGCGGGCATATAGCAGAGCAATAAATGCATCTAGTTTCGTTGCATCTAACTCCCTCTTAGTCGCCAATACTCTAAATGCTTCTTCTTCCGTACATTTTATTATATGATCCCTTATACGGTGATCAATGATAAGATAAAATGCCGTCTTTAAAAATATTATGAACCGATGTCCTGCCAGGTTTGGGACTTGCATCTATTTCTTTCCAAACTGTTCCATCGGGCCCAGTTTCAATCTCTGCTGTCAACGATAATTTCTTTCCTTTTTGCCCTTACGTAAACGCTTATTTATAATATTCAACTTTGATTCGGTTGCAAATAGCTTTTCATGTGTTCCCATGCCGTTTTCAGTTGCTGAAGTTTCTTGTTCATCGCACACTGAACAGTCTTCTTCTATGTCTGTTATTTTTTCTTATAATTTTTTTTTTTTTTTTTTTGAAAAGTCTTGACATTTTTAAGGTAAATATTTATCACAGAATAACACCATGTACGAAATACAAAATTATTGTCAAATTTGATATGCTTTACTTTTCCTTTTATAACAACTTTACACAAAACGCTCTGAGATGCTTTTTGTCTGAGTTTTAGAGATAACAAGGTTAAATGTCGACCGATTAACTAACAAACTGAGATGTATTCTGGTCGAAAGATCGAAAGATGTAATCTGGACGATAACAAGTAAGAATATGATCCTGTGACAACGATATTTATAAGAAAATATCGATGAGTATTGGTCGTCCTCCATCAACGGTTACTCGAGCGTGGAGTTGGGAAAAACCCGTTTTTCCCGTGTTTTATCGCAATGAGCGATAACCCTAAGGAACTTCTCGACTTTCAAAATGTTTGTAACAATGGACTGTAAAAAATGCTAAATTTTATGGCGGTTAGGATTATCATGGGCCTGAATCGATATGTCCTGACAGCTGGTGGCCATCTTGATCGAGGGATGGATTATGATTTATGACAAAGTTACGAGTGTAACAACTGTTATTATTTGTTATTACTAATTTTGTTTGTCATCTGACCTCGAGATAGCATTTTCTTTGTACTGATTGCATTTATTTTAAAAGTAACTAAAATATTTTATCGGCCGATCAAATTGATCGCCCGCGGTAGGAAAGGCAGAATACAATTTTTTCTTAGGAAAGGAAAAAGCAAACTAAAAGTAAATAACGAGAAATATATTGTATGCATGTTTTACGAAAAATCAGAAATTATGAAACGATACGATAACGTTTAAATATGGTTAAATTTGTGTAGAAGTTTGAAAGCGGTTTGACCGGCACTGGTAGGTTTAATGTTAAAGAATTTCTCATTGTGACGCTACGTTGGAGAAAATACTGGAATCATTTCCGTACAAGCGGCACATAAAAATTCATATGAAAGATTAGACCGTGAAATATCATGATCGCTTTATTGGTATTATATTAATTCATAAAGGAAAATCTTCTGCATTTGTTCGTAAGCACTAGACTGGAACATTATATATTAAATACAATAACCGGCATGAATTGCAAATATTCAGGTTTATACATTCTACGGCATACGCACGTTCATTATCGCTTTTATTCATAACGTATCAGAATAAAATATTTTATTACGCGAGATTTGCGGTATAAAATCTTGTAACTATTCGTAATTTGTGAATTATTCTTTTATCCATAATATTACGTATTCTCACCACGATTTTCTACATTTACATACTAATAATCTTTCGATCGCAGTTTTTCGCTTGAGAGTAGAACGCGATAAAGACAAAAGGAACCCGTTCGGTTTACTGCTTCGATTAACGCAATACGAAAACAGAGTCTATCGTTAAAGAAACACGAAAAGCATCTTTCGCAAAGTAGGAAGCGAATGTGACTGAATGCAAAAGGCAAAGTTCGAGTTGTGTACGTGCGCAAACAACAATGAACTGTAATTAGAGAAGTCCAAGGCGCGAAGCGCTAGATCGAGGGCATAGAGGAACGCCCATTCCCGGTAACGCTACACGAAGTTCGCGTGATGATTCTAAGACGGTAGAGGGTGATACCTAGGTCCCTCCCCGTGGTGCAACCAGACGCGGTGTCTCTGAAAGGGTCCTCCATGGCTCGTTTACGAGGCGACAAGACAGATAGGATGGAACGCTAGGGAGGAGAACGTTCGTTGAGCTAAATGTAAATTTCGTTCCTGATTCCTGGCGTACTCTGTGCACAATGTGGACAACGTAGATAACCAGAGCCGTTGATGACGACACGAGCAAATACCAGAGGGACGGTAAATCTTTTATGAAATCACCGTGAAATCATTGCTCTACACCATCACCATCTCATGCTCGTTGCTCCATGGTTGCGCAGACAAGCTGCGCCATGACGGTCACCCTCGCGAAGAACTTGAACTTCCCTCGGGAGAGGGGTAAGAAAGTAAATTTCACCTCCGTATTTCGAGGGATTCGCGTCGCTCTCTGACGAGACGCTGCGAAATGGCGGTATCACGCCACCTTTGATGTCTGATACCGAGATACCCTGTTTCGTGGTATTCAAATCCCTAAGATCCTTTCAATCTGGATAAAATATTTCGTAGCAAGATAGAATATTTTGTTTTCGAGGACTTGATACAACTTTATACGATGATCTCGTAAAGTAGAACAAACTAATCTAACAGTGAAACTCTTGGGTACGATACGCTTACTCGAGGAAATTAGTATCGACACTGTTGTATATTGGAATTTGTGGTGGTTTCTATTCGTCTCTATCTTTGGAAACTTGGAATCAGGATTGATTTACGTTAGTCACTGAAGCGACCTTTAACGATGTAATACGACGTGACAAAGATTGGTAGGAACATTTTTAATCACTGTATTATTACTATGCTTCACTTTTTATAATCGTAACATAAAATCATCTTTTATACGATATCTCGATCCACCTTCTCTTATCTCTCTAATCAAAAGATGATTACTCTACTCAAAATTTCACCGATTAAGATGTACAAAGTTATCTGCAAATATCTACAAATATCAGCACATCTTGCAGCAGGGAAACAACGTTAGTTCACACGTCACGAGCATCTTTCTTCCAAGAAAACTTCGTTTTAGTTCACTCGAAGTGGCACACTGTCGATCGAATCAATTGTCGAAGCAATCGTTTTCAGTTCTTCGAAAGCACACACAAAACAGAAACACAATGCGACCGAGCGTTTTCCACTCGACCTAAACTATATCGTTCCAACAGTGACGAGAAATCGTTGGTACGACGATATCTCGAAGGGCTGTTCGCGTTAACTCTACCTTATCAGGCTCGCATTCGAACTTTCTACGATTAAAGGAACTTTACACCCACCTAGAATTTTTGTTGTTGACACGATCGCGATTCCTGGTTAAGCGTAATCGTGGCACGACACCCGGTGAACTTCGACCCGAGTGAACCGCCTTAGAAAGCTGGCCGCACGTAAACGTTAAAGACTCTTTAACCGGAGGGCGGTTGAACAGCGAAAGGGAAGAGAAAGAGAGAGAGAAAGGCTATTCGGGGTAGGCGAACATTCCACGCGGCTGTTGGCGCGTGCGCGCGCGTGCACATACACGGCCGTATCCAAAGAGACTGTACCACGCCAGTGTCAAATAGAGAACTCATTTCCACGAGACTTAGTCTCAGGCCTGAAAAAAACTACACGCAATTTGAACAGCAACGTTTTTACGTCCGATTTGCGATAAGCCTCGCCAATTCCAAGATTTCTCGCATTTCCATACGATGTTTGAAAATAAAATATTTTAAGGTTTGACGAAATTTTACATTACGTAATCTTATGTAAGCGTAAGTTACAACGCTTGTCGTTTTTTAGCTTTGCGGTAAAATGAAACTGCGAGATTTGGCACATCTTTTCCGGTTTATCGTAATTTCCAGACGACAAATTCGGAGCTTGGATCAAAGTTTGCGACATGTGATTTTTACTTTATTCTAAAGAGTTTGGCATCGTACGAAAATTGGAATGTAGTCGGATTTTTTGTCGTAGCATTTTTTTGTCTATTTGTTAGAATTTTAGCGCACAGAAGCCGGAACCACGAGTTACGAACCGTTCAGAAAACGTCCTTCCATGGCCGTTACTTCCGACGTATTTCGGGACTGGCGGGCTTCCATGGATTGCCGCACGTTGCACGGCTTGGTCATTGGCCGTATTTTGCCATCTGCTACCGTGAAAGCGTGCGCTGTTGTTTTATTTTATTCAAGCGTTACTTTTACGACTTCCAACTTCAAGAACTCATTAACACTGTCGATAAATTTTAATCCTAGTTAATTAGAGATATTTGAAAATAATTTTTTATGAGAAGGAAATATCATCGATCGTTTCTCTCGATTAAGAACGTGGATGTCGATCTACAAATTATTGAAGTATCTACAACTTAGTAGAAATCATCTGGATTTCTACATATTCAAATGACAATAGCCATTAAACCACAAATGCTTATAAAAATCCATATTGTTATGAATATAGTCGAAGAAATGAAATCTGAATGGAGATTTGTCTCTCGTTCGCTAAATACCGTAACAAGTACTTTAATTTGTATTTTATTTTGTTTTGCTACCTGTAGACTTTTTGTAAATGTATAAACCGCAGTTTAAGTATCATTAGCCAAATGTATCTATCCTTCGATAATGCAATCTATTAAGAGCTTTCCAAATCTTAGCAAACCAAAAAATTTCTCGCGCTATTGGATCAATATTCGCTCCAAAGTATAAACGCTATTATTATACGAACGGTAGCAATTCATAACGCAGCGACGATAGGGATCGCAGACATGTGACGACTCAATAATTCATGACCGCTCGTAAGATTCGATCTAATCCTAACGATCTCTCGTGCTTTCCGTTTCTCCTCTTTTCATTAGTTAAGATGAACGCGATACAATTTTCCCTAATAGCATGTCGGCCGTGTGAGAAAAATGTAACGCGATAGAACTTGTACAACTGGTGGCGGAAACAGTTATATTTCTCGGTTCAACAGACCAGGTTGGACACGCCTACGAGTTGGCCCTATTTCGATCAAAGATGCTCAGCTCGTCCGAGAAATTTGTCCAGAGCCGATCCAACGTTTTCCTAAATTCTTCTCATTCTCTGCACCGCTAATATCGGTCTCTGGGTAATATACTATGCCAATAATCCACGTATTTTTCGTTTCCGAAATTTACACCGTGAACGTGATTTGACTGTGCGAGCGTTTCACGCGACATCGAAAAATCGTGCACGACGAAAAAGTTCATCGACACGATGGAATCGCGAAGATGAACAAAATTTTCATTCGAGTGGGGTGGATGTCACCTCGAGATAGGACCAAGAATTCGATACTGGAAGCGTTCAACGAACCGGATTGAAATACGATTTCGAACGACGCGAATCGCTGAAAAATTAAGTAGATACGTCCCGGTTACGGTCGATCGATAAGCTGAAATTCGGGAAATCTTACATAATTGACGAGCTCGTCCGCGTGTGGAACAGATGGCTGACGTTTCCACGACGACCCACGCATACTGAGTAGCTTTGTACGCAGCGTGATTTAACGACCGAAGTTATCAGAATGATCACCGCTAATTATTTAATTCCGTCTTCCCGCTCGGGAAGACGAATATAGTATAAGCGAACCGCGTTCTCTTCATATCGATCCGGCTGCTTCGACGAAACTCAGGAAACGCGCGAATCGTTCGATGGAACAGCAAGAAAGGGATGGACGGAATGAAAACGAGATAGTTGTAGGAGATAGTTAGAAAAAGAGAAATAGAGAAAACTGTGTGTGTATGTAAGAGAAAAATGTGTGTACATGTGTGTGTGTGTGTGTATAAGGGCGACAGCGCGATCTCCGGTCCTGACTTCACGTGGCTTCTATTGATTTACTACGAGGCGCTGGTTTTACGAAAGAACCGCAAAGTCTCGTAGTGAAAAGTTCGCCGGCGATCGATCCGCGCTGTCAGTCGGGATCTCTTCGTAGCAGTGTTGTCTCGTGTATAGTCACGCTAGCACTGCAACAGTCTGCTCCAACAGTTCAGTGACACGGTGCACTATACGACACAACCGCTTTAGCCTGGCTTCAGGGAATCGACACCGGCTGTTTCCGGAACCAAAGTACGTTGTCAGTCTAGTAAACATCACGTTTCTCGATCGAACTCTCGTCTCGTTTTTTCGACCGTGATCGTTTTTCACGATCGTGTAATATCATAAGAAAGAATCCTTAATTTGTAATTTTGTCCACTCGCGAATGAAGAACTAGGAAATGACTCGAAAGAAAGCAGGCTTTAAAAAGCAGTATATCTCTAATTCTCGTAAAAAAATTTCACAGAAAACTTCTACTCCAGATGCCAGACATATTTAATAACGCGATGGCATTCGTCAAAGTGTGTCAAAAGATCGCAGTAAGAGTTCACCTGCCGTTAGAGGGTGGCAAGCACCAAGGACAAGCACGCGAGAAAAAGAGATCGAAAAGCGAGAAGAGAGAGGGAGTGAGAGAAAAAAAGAGGGAGAGAGAGGGAGAGAGAGAGAGAGAGAAGGGGTGGAAAAATGAGCAGGTCGCAGGCCGCAGGGCGTACGGGCTACATCCGTACCTCCTTACTTCGGCAAAATCAATAACCTGTTTGGGGGTGTAGGAGAGAACCTAAGGAGAGAGGCCATAGCACGGCACCGCCGCACTAGGTAGTACGAGAGCCAGGTGTGTTGTAAAATACGTACGCGAATGTCCAGGTGCGAATGTCGAAGGCGTCTCTTCCCCCAGAACGCTCGTGATCGTGTCGCGTACGAGTCGGGAACAGAAGCGCGTAACCGGCACCACCCCCGAATGTCCTGGCACCTGCGAACGTTGCTGGGTATCACCGAACAGCCTCTTGCAAGTCCCCGCCGTATAAATTCTCGAATCGAACGAAAAACGTACCACGAAACACGTATATTACCAACACG
Source organism: Bombus fervidus (assembly GCF_041682495.2). Lineage (NCBI taxonomy): Eukaryota > Metazoa > Arthropoda > Insecta > Hymenoptera > Apidae > Bombus > Bombus fervidus. The sequence continues at coordinate 1,710,075 of NC_091532.1, forward strand.
ATCCGATTCACTGTCTACCTCGAATTTTTCAGATTCGACGAAACTCTGTGTTTTTAGCTCCTGGCACGAGCTCACCGCACGCACCGGTATACGACGTTAATCGACGATAATTCCTCGAAATCTTTTTTCCAGTAACTCAGAATCCTGCGACGATGACACTGTCAGCAGAGGTCTCCCCCTCCCGAACGTTGCCTCCTGTTATCATTGCCCACCACCTCGCGGATACAGAACGAACGTCTCGTTCTCTGTTCGCGATCCGAATCGCGCGCTCTTCTCTCCGCCGGAAAGCAAAGAGAATTCACCACCCCGACCCCCAATGTTGTTCGGCTTTTGAATAAAACACGAATATCGGTGCCGGTGTAGCGACGACACCGAGCAGCACACGAATTTCGAGCCTCGACGCGCGACTTTCCTGTCAATGCTTCCCTTTCAGAGAGGAGATACGTTACCAAGAGACAGAGAAACGGACGCAGCACAACGACACGCGTTTCGAGCTGTCGCGGCTGTGGGGCGCGGACCACTACCTCGACGAGCCTCCCGGATCGTTGGATAAAACTCGGTGGGGCCGTTCCGGTCGGCGTGCGAACTCCCTACTCTCTCTCTCGCTTTTCCCCTACCACGCGTACTCCACCGACGTTCCACTTCCCCACCACTATCCTTCGTCTCTCGCTCGTCTTTCGTCTCTTTCGTTCCAGTGACCACCCCCCACCTGTGCTTTCCCTCCCTTCCGCTCAGACGCCGCGACTATCGCGTCGCGTCGCGTCGCGTCGCCGTCACCCCTCAACCTTGCAGGGTGCGCGAGCGCACCATCACCACCCATGCCGTACCGTGCTGTGCCGTACCGTGGCTGTACGCTTCGGTCATGCACTTCGCGTGTGTCGTTAACAACGTTGAACCGACCGCGTCACTGGACCCAACGTATGCGATTGGAGATGGAGATTAGGCGATGCTGCTGCGTCACGAACCCTGTCCGTGATTCGGCGAAGAAAGCATCGTCGCTTGACCCTGGCCCGTCCTGACCGATGGGCTGCCACCAATTATGCAAATATTTACGCGTGTGCACGCTAGCGATCACTTCGACGAAATATCGCCTTAGATCAAAGTATCCGATCCGTCGAGACGGCTCCTCTTTTCTCTATGATCGTCCGATCGGGAAAGATTTACGCTTGTAACTCGTGAAATATTGGTCCGGCGTGATAAGGTCGCCGAGGGGATGGAGATTGATGATGGCGCGCCACGATCTTCCACGCTACTCTACCAATCTACGACTCCCGTCGTTTAACGAATTCGTATTTGAGTTTATAGGGGGATAAATTCTGTTTTTACGTATCTGGTCGAATTTAGAGACACCGATCGCCGAGGGAACCGTTATCGCGGTTATACATATTATGCATATTACAAAAATATCGGATGTTTTTATTTCGACGGCAATACGATTCTTATGCAAATTTTAAATATTCTTTCTTCTTCCAAGAAGGAGCAAAATATTCTTTATGTTTATATTCAACCTAAAAAATGATTTTTAGATGAAAGCTTTAATATATCTTTAATACGTATTGCCAAAAATTTAATACGATTTTTCCAAAAACTAAAACACGCGCGAGATGAAATTGTAAAAGAAACTCGAAATTGTACAGCATTATGAAAAATGAAACAATAAAATTATACAAAATTATGTATGTCTGAAATTCACCATCCTAAAGGTCTCAACTTTATGTTGCAATTTCCTATAATATTTTTATACCTTCGTATCTTCCTTTATTAAATATTTCATCTTCGATCGAAATAATTTCCTTTGTTTTAAATATGTTTTTATTTTTATTCCTCCTTTTCATAATGGACGTAGTGGACATCCTCTGCTTCTAAATGGCACAAATACCAAGTTTATTGCACTCACATGTCTGCAATATACTTCAACACTGGAACACCTGATCGATATATCGAAACACACTTTATTCGACTTCCTACTTTTCTCCTTTCACCCTGTTTCCCATCTTTATCACATTTCCACGGTGATAGAGTCCTACTTGTAGCTTTTTTACTGTTAAAACATGTGTCTTACGTGTGATTAAGGTACTTGCAGATCTGCGCCTGTACGAAAAAGTAGGAAGAAAAACAAACCGCCCGTATCGTCCACCAAAGCCGAATTTTATTTCAGCTTAAACCAATGCAACCAAGAACTTGGGCAAAGTGTTCTCTTAATTATGTCCCCTGGTGGTTGGGTACTTAAGGATGACAATCGCAAAGCCAGTTATTCCTTGATGTCAGTGCAGCGTGGCCAAGTATTCCACGTTGATCTTGACTGCTTTAAGTCGAGGAATTCGCCTTGGATGAGAAAATCCACCCTAACGGCATCTGAATATTGCAACCTCATCCACTTCACGATGCCGGCTTACTTCGTCTGCGTGTAAAAGGGTTGTCCCTAGCTTTGAAGATCAAGAGCGTTTCAACGTGCGCGCATGAGAAACACTGGTTATTACCAGAGTAAAAAGAGGAAGTCTACGAGGATCGAACGTCGGAATTTGGAGAGAAAAAGTATTTGGACCGAGTCTGTCACATTTCCTTCGTTAGAAAATAAATGTTGATACGACGACGGTTGAAAGGTAAGTTAGGTTTAAGTGATTACATGAAACAATTTCAATTGAGGAGGTCTTCGAAAGAAACATATACGTCCATGGTATAGTGAGTTACAGGAGTATCCATACATCCCCAATTTCTGACTTTGATCGATCGATTAATATTTTTTTACGATACAAATGTCAAAACTCTTTTTACGATAAGGTATTTTAGTAATCGTATACATTTATAGTAATTGACTATTTGATTAGAAAATACATTCTACGCTTACAATGAATCATAGAAGGATATATTCATATATCTCTGAATTGCAACCGAAAGCAGCACATAAAACATACGAATCTAGATAAACTCACGTAAAATCAATTTTACTAAAGTTCACGTCAAGCACAGACAAAATTAATTTGAAACCTCTTATCTGTATTCTGAACGAATGTTTCTTTATTCTGGCGTTGAAAAAAGAAAGACAAAAAAGTACTTAACCGTTGGAAACAAACGTGATATGCGAGATAGGCGTAATCGTTTTAGCAATTCCGATACAAGTTCGACAAGCAATATTTTACACGAGGTATACATGGAAGATTCCTTGCAAAACGATTTGACTGCGATCTAAATTGGATTCGGTCGACGAATTTTTGCGATAGCAGCTTTATCAGTACCGCATCGATATCAACTTTCGAATATTTGTCGGCTGAGAACGAAGTTGTTTCGCGCAACAAATGAACTAGCTGGGGAATAATAGGCAACGACCGCAATGGCTTTTGCAAAACCGATCGAAGGGTAAAACATTCATAGAAACTGGCGAAATCGTGAAATTTGAAAGCATTCGAATGGTAGGCTGTACACAGCAAAATGTATAGACAACGCATCGATAGATATTAAAAACGCTAAATGGAAGTATAAATTTCTACTTCATTACAATATGCTTACTCGACATTCGATTTTAATAAAACGGTCCCGATTTAGCTAGCGTTTGCCTCATTTCATATGGTAAAATATATTCGTATGTTTCATTAGTAATAATATTCCTGCGAAAGCAACGATGCGGTAAAGTGTAAATCGAATCGGGCTAATGAAATCAACAGAATTTAACGATAGGTATAAAATATTAAGATTCAATTTAAATTAAAGTATGAATATAAATTTGGCGTCAAACAACCTTTGAGTGCTTATATTTTTTAATTGATCTTTTAATTTTGAAATACGCTACAGATTCGATATAAGGTATCCTATCGTTGAATTGATTTTTTAGTAACTAAAGTTCCATTTCTGGTTACCTTCGATCAGTTAAGAAGCATACGAAGGCTATGGATTCCTCGGAGGCGCAAATGTTTGCACGGTGCACGAAAGTCATGCGGATTTCTCGGAACAATGAAAATCAATTTGACAGGAACGTCGACGCTCCCGCGAATCGAATTTACAAAGCACATTTACGAATAGGTTGCGCGCGTGTAAGTGGCGTATGAGAGTTCCGCAATTTTGATTCGAATAGCAAGCTGTATGTTATTGTCGTTCGGTATATGTTCGCGTCAGACGTTTGCCATGGTTGCGGAAATCTACACGGAATCTCCGAGAACCTAATACATTTTCAAATCAGAAACAGCACGCCTCGACGACAGTGATCGATAATAACGTGTATTTCAGATATCATTAACAAATACATTAAAAATTTTACCTACAAAGAATATCTACAAGACAGTTTTATTAAAAGTGTCTTGTCATAGCAAGATTGAGAAAAATTGAATTCATATTTGAGAAATTTATCAAATAAGGGTCATAGTACCTTCAAATATTAATTAATTCATTCATTTCCACCAAGTTTAATTCGTAACATAGTAATTATTGGCGAGGTCTTTGTTTCTGTTCATCTTGCAATTGATTTTAATGGTAACTTTCTGTAAAAGAGAGTGTTTTATGTTGCCTGATTGTTTTTATTGCTACGTACAATAGCAATTGCTATGTTATCTCGTTAATTTTTTTATTATAGGATTAAACCATTTTGCTGTTCACTAAAATAAAGAAATGTGATTTAAAAGCTCGCAATTTGTAGTAAAAATAAAAAAAGAAAATACGCTATATGTATTTCAAAATAAACTCTTGAAATCGATTGTTTCATATTAATGGAACTAAAAATTAACAGAATTCGAAATATCTCATCACAATTTAAGTCATGTGTATTGAAATTGCAGCGTTAAATCTGGCGATCTGGGCAAATAATTGGACAGTAAGTATTTATGAAAATCTTACATCATAAATATTTTGTCAATAATTTGTTTCTTAAAACATTTGAAATATATTTACTTTTCAATAAAAATGTTGCATGCACTTGCGTAATATTATAATCGTTGAATATCTTATTGATTATCTTGTCAATTTGGAATTTTAATAGCAATTCACATATTTTCGAGAGATGTTACTACTGACAATTTTTACTCCTGACTGTATTTCTAAAAATTCATTGCATCCCTATACATACAGTAATTTCAGAAATTTTTCTCCAAATATCAAATAAGTCAACTGAATACTATTGTATATCAGAAATACACCAAATTATTTACACGCACTTCGTGCCAAACCGAGACCCCGTTGATCTACCTCGTTCACAGAGTATGATGAACGTCATTCGCTTCAAAAGTCAACGATGAAACAAACACACAAAGCAAACTAAATCGAATTCGATTGAAACAATGTGTATTAACTGGAACAATCGATCAAGCCTGTTTGAACGTGCATTTCGATATCGGCGAAGAATTCGACATAATCGACGATATTCAATGAAGAAACTCCATGAATCGTGGGGAAGTCATAGCCAGAGTCACAAATGCAATTGTAAGAGAGGTCACATTCGTTCGGTCTATGTCACCTTCAAATTATTAATCACAGGTTGTGTTCGTGTCCAAGTAGTTTCATATTACATACCCAATTATCGGTTTTCATCTCAAATGGATTATCCTAGCGCCGCAATTATGTGAGATTCCGTATAGCACTCTAAACGATTTTGAGAATTCTCTTACAGAGCCTTGCCGGATTCCATTTCGATTCACATTCGATTCGTATGTACTATCGACTCGCTGTTAAATCTCTTCCTTGCTCGTCGATCAATTAATAACTAACGCTTGCGCGAGCGCCGACGGTTTCCATAGTCCGTTTCATAGTCTGCAAGTAAATTGTTCTTTGTCAAAGTCGATAACAGATATGCAAGAGAGAAATCACCTCGTGAAAGATACCGCGGCATCGTGTGCTCGATCGAGTGATGTACAACACACGAAAATGGAGGATGCGATGAATCTTGTAACGATGCATAGTATGTCATAAATAGTATGGAAGAGTACTGTAGAGTTACGGTTTGTAGGATTTATCTGGACAATGAATTAGTTTTTTTGCTTGATAAAAATCTTTGTACTTTTTGGAATTGGAGATCATATCACTCGGCAATCTAGCGATGAGAATCACGAAGCGTAGCGCAAAGTTAGTTACAGCCTCCTGACCATCGATTTAGGATTACTCAACATTTTTAACAATTTTCGTGTTTTTAATAAACTTGGCAGTCCCAAATACATTCTATTATACATAGTAAGAAAACTTATTAAATATGTATTAAGAAATTATGCAGATTCGTGTCAATAACTTCCTCATGCTACACGTTATCGCAAGTATAATAAAGAATTTAGGGCTTGAACACGCAAGCGCAATTATCAATTAGTAATAAATCAAAGAGTTCGTAATTATAATAACATTTCACTCGTTGCTTTTCGTGAGATGATAATTTTACGAAAATTGCATATTTAGTCCTACTTTCTTGCCTCATTTCCACCCATTCGAACATCATTTCTACGTTGTGACAACCTAAACAGTATACAGGATGTTTGGCTACAGGTGTCAGGAAATGTAAGGGATGATTTTAGAAGCCGAAATGAGACGAAAATCAAGAATAAAAAGAGTGCGTTTTTGGCTTCTTTTTTAGTTATTGATAATAAAAAATCGGTCAAAATATCTTGCACGCTAGCAAACCTTCTTAGACGAACGAAAGGTCGACCTAAGCAACGGGGCGCACAGTGATCCTTAAACCGAACGACACATGGACGGCAGCTTATCTCGTATAAGTCGTAGAGAAGAAGACCGTAATATTAAAAAACGTAAACGACCCCGCGCGACGTTTTGCAAAAGAAATGGTAGATTAACATTAAACCTGCTTACTTATGTAAATCCATAAGAGCGTATCGGAAACCGCTCTATAAAATTTTCAAGTGGGAGGATTAATGTTTCCGCTAATCCTTTGCTTCCATTCATAAATAAAATACAAAATCAATTCAATAATTCAATTAAATAATCAATTTCAAAAAAGCCTATTATCGATGCTCATAAAAGATTTACATAGATGGATTCATACGAACACCTAATCAGGGTCGCAGCCAATGAGCTCAATATTACTTGCCATATAATTAATAATTATACTAGTCATACAGTTAATTTCTTTGCTGTGTAGTGATGCAATTAGTAATTATATATCAAATAATACTAATTGCCCGGATCTCGCCGCGAGGAGGTACTGCGAGTGGAGACCCTCCCTATCCGTGACCTATCCACCCTCCTTTTACACAAAAAAGTTTTAAATGTATTCATCGTCAAATAAATACTCCTTTTAGTGTACGTTTGCACGATGTTCGAAATGAACAACGAAAGGAGTTTTAAGAAGAAAAACCGATACGAAAACTAGGAACCTGACTAGGATTTATGAAAATCTGAAATCTAAACTTTCGACTTTTATTGTCGTGAAAGTGAAAACTAATTGGCTATGATTAAGAATTATAATAATTAATTACGATCAAGAGTTGAACAAAAAGGACCAGAGAATAAAATGAAATATGTGCCATATATTGTAGAATTAATTACTACATAATATATACATTCTATAATGCCATGCTTTTACTGCGATGCCATGCTTTTACTACCATACCATACTTTTACTATCATGCCATGCTTTTACTACGATGCCATACTTCATACTACTATATCAACCTATTTACTACCTACGCCTTACCTACTTACTTAGATTACAACCTCAAAATAGTCTACCTAACCATAAATCACACCTATATAAAAATCTAAATATCTGCTTACTCTATCTACGTAATAACCTAAATGTAATAAAGAGAAAGGGAAGGGACATTGTATGGAGTATGATTCCTCTTCGTTTGATGTCACAAAAAATCCTGAAACAAATTCAATCTGCAAAAAATTAGTAAAATTCTATAAAATGTGTAGAATTACTTTCTGATTGGTAAGGCTCAGACGTTATTTCGTAACATTTAACTTCTTTCTTTTGTTCTCATCCTTTATTTCTCTCATTCTTTTGAGCCTTTAGCATACATATTTAAGATACTATGAAATATTCAAATATGTAACTGAAATGTGTTTTCTATAAATTGATAAATCTAAAACAAATTCATTTATTGGATTAATATTTGAAAAGAAAAACAAGCACCTCTGAAATGCTAGCATTTGTTACATGAAAAATAAAGTACTGATTATCAATTAGATGAAATTACTCTTGATTAAATTTTAGCAGAAATAGAAAATCATTTGTATCCTTTTAGTCAAAAATATGAAAATTGAAAGCAAGAATTTTAAGTAATTGAATTTGAACTGAATTGCAAATTGAAAATTTGATTTGGATACTAAGATGAGAAAAGAACCGACTATTATAAAATCACTTGCTTTGTCTTTTAACTTTTACTATCTCTGATTCAACATAATGAACCGAAAGATATGCAACATAAACGATTTTTTGCTACAGAATTTTTGTTACAGATGAACGATGATCGCGAATGAAGTTGGATTCGTGCAAACGAAATTCAAATATTTATAAAATTCTACATTGCTATTAAAAGATTGAAAATATTGTGGTCGAAAAAAATTCTAAAAATTATGATTTTAATAACGGACAACCACTGGTATTAATTCCAATAGTAATGAATTAAGTTTTAACTGACATTTCAAATAAATTAGTAGGTACTTTAAAAAATAATATCGATTTAATGATTTAATAAAAGAAATGTCAAGCCTTCATAGCAACAATAGGATATTTCATTATAATACTTTGTTCTGCATGAAATCACTCACAATTTCATACATGTATATGTATGTATTATATTCGTAATGAAATTTTGTATTTTAATAGTCATGGTAACGTTAACACTACGAAAGGAATATGTGTTATAGCAGTATTTTCAATAACAAACGCAGTAATAAGGGGCGCTGAAAAAGAAACACTGCAGTAGCCAGAAGGGCTACTAAAATTCAATCGCCTTTCACTCTATATAAAACCGATCAACAAACCGTGAGTGGAACGGAATATTCTTCTTGTTTCGCGACGCTAATTTACTATTAATATTTATGAAACAGAAAATTGTCAAAATTAAACGCGAGGAGTGCTTCATTATATCTACAATATCAATTAATCTATCCTTCATAAAAAAAAAGAAAAAAAAAATAGAAGAAAGGTCTGAAAATTCCCGAAATTTGATACGCAACGCTAATAAATATTAATCCACGCACTCTTATTTAATACGCAACACTAATAGCGAGAGACCCCAGTGCAACCATTTAGGAGGTTGCTGATGAATAATCACAGCTGCATTCAATGAAAATTACTATTTACTATACGAAAAAGCTACTTCAAATATTTTAATATTGCAACTTTCAATATTATCAAATTAATTAAACACATTTTTATAATCTAATTTTAAACAATAGAGAACAGGATAAATTCTGATACATATAATTCTCAACAAGTTCTAAAAATTTATAATAAAAATTGCAAAAGACAATCGCGATACCATAATTCGCAACTCTAAAGCAAACACGATTATCATTCCGTCGCAACTCTAATTCAAACCGTAATCATCTTCTCGCGACATTACTAAAAACCGCGATATTATTTCGCAACTCTAATTCAACCCGTAATTAATCTCTCGCGACACTAATAAGAAAAACCGCGGCTTGCCCAATGTGTGATGATGGGCCGATATATACATCGGCTACAAAAAAAAAAAACTACTACTAGTACTACTACTACTACTACTACTACTACAAATACTAAAATCGAGCATAGTGACAAAGTAGTAACAAGAATGACATCCCATGCTCTGGATCATCCAGAGGATGGGGAGTCATTAGTAGTTGCCCTCTTCTATGGCAGTTTGCCGGGCCTCTTCGACATATAGTCTCTTTTTTCTTCGGGCGCAATGCCCGCTGAAACTTAAATCTAAGCTCGAGTCTTTCTAATCGCAAACAAAAACAATTTATAAAGGTAAAATAAAAATATAAACCGCGGAAGCTGATTCAAGTGCACATGGACTGACCAACGATCATAGCTCGAGCGATAAACGTTCGTTTCGAGCCCACTCGCGTCCGCGACCGCGAAATTCGAAAAATCGATAGACAAAACCAGAGACGAGAGCATGCTCTACTCGTACCAGTTTCACCGTCGATTTTTCAAATTAGATTTCCAGAAACAGGTTGGTCACTCGAAAACGCGCCTACCCGACCAGAGACTGTGCCAACCTGCCCGGCCCTACCTACTTATAATTAACAGACACACCAGAAAGTATACTACCTATCCTACCTAACGCTATATTTAAAAAATGGCAAAACAAGCACACCAACACACTCGCTCCACGGTTCTCACACATAACACCCGGGCGCAAGAGCCTACACTAGAGAGAACGTCCCGGGACGCCTCCGACACCCGAGTTTGACATACAACATGCACACTCTAATTTACGTACCATTTTCCTGAAATCGACTGACGAAGGCTGGTGACCATTGCGTGAAACGTGATAAAACACGTCTAAAGAAATTATATCGTTAAAATAAATGTAAGTAAATTGGAATTATAACTGTAATTCACAGCAATATTAACTGCGTGGTTACACATAATCGTGTAGATGATATTACCATGAATTGTAATTGCATTGATACGTAAGTTGAATTAATATATGTCTCAATATTATTAATATCTTAAGTTGTAACGAATAAGAAAAACGACGCAATTCCACAGCCTAACCACACACACACACAATGTGGAATGTACATCGTGCACGATACACTAACCGTCGTCAGTCGCTGAGAAATTTTTACATTAATTATAGTCATCGTGCCAAATGCCTTTTTCCCATTCAAGTAGCACCTGGGCACGTGAATGAGATCCTGACAATGGGCACGGAAAGGGTTAAATCTGAAAATCCTGATCTAAAAAGATGGTTAGTTTGTTTAATTTGTATTTAACGGACTAATGTCCTTTGATATTATATTTCATTACTTCGTTTCAAATTATAATAACTCTACTTTATTAATTTAATAAATTATTGAAACTTTAATATTATCAAAAAGTTAGCATTAATTGAAAAAAGACTAAGACTCGATGAAATGGAATAATTGACTGTAAATGTATTACCAAGATAGAAATAATCTCAGGCAATCTCTTCGTCAAAGCACATTTTCGAAAATGCAGAAACAGTGTTCAAAATTATTGCTTTGATTCAAAAATCTGCCTAACGCGAAGTTTCTTCTTGCACATAAAATTTCATACATTCTTGTACGGGGAAAAATGAATTTTAATTCATATTTTGAATTCTACTGAAGTTTATAATATCTGAAGTCAAATAAAGGAATGTGACTTAATATCCTCATAAAAGAGAAAATTAAATTGAAGATAATTTATTGTATCGTATATTGCGCGTATCGTCGTTATCATTTAGCAATAATTACATCTTTCATAGCAACGAAATCGAAGGGCATCCGATTTCTCCACTGTAGAATGTTCAAACGAGATTGCTTTGATATCTTTTATTTATACTAAAATTCATTGCTTAAGATTGAGTATTTGCCTTTTACAAATATTTATATCGGATACTATTATACATATTTGTAAGTACCACGAATGTATTCTCAAATTTATATGTTTAAACTAATTATTAAAAAACTAATTATTATAATCGCGATGTGCAAGAAGACCTATCCTGAACTAATAAATAAAGGTATGAAAAAAAATGTTACTACTCACGGGTATAAAAATACCCGCGGTCACTATGCTCGCAAAAAATTTTACATAATACAACCAGTCACTCGTGCAGATTCGGACCTTTCATCCTACGACATGATTGAGTAACCGGAGGAACAGAAATGCATGCGACTCACCATTAGAAGGAGAGAAGCAGAGACGCAGAGAACGTTACCATCGATACTGCGCTATCCCAGTGAATATCCTCAGGAAGACCAACATCAGGCGGCAACTGTTGAAAGTCCAATGGTGGAAATGGAGGTTGTGAAAAATCTGTTAGAAAACAAAACACGATGAGTGATTGCTGATTATTTGAAAAGTTGGATAATGAAAAATTGAAATTCTAATAAACTTCAATAAATGTGAAAACTGAAACTCTAATATGAAAGTTAAAAATCTAGAAATTAAGAATTTAATGATTTCTAAAATATATTAGTCATTTGTTGTATAACTCCATATTAAGACTTTAAGACTTTTTTTTATTTTAATAGAAGAATAACCTTAGAAGACCCTAACCTTTGAAATCTCCAATCAAATTGTACTTCTTAATCAGTAGTATTCAAAGCAAAATATACAGAATAGACATAATTCAAGTATGATATGTAAAGTTACTTACATTCTTGGCTTTTGAGCCACCGCTAGATTCCCAAAGAAGAAAAAGAAGTTGAAGTTGTGATACATCTATAACAAAACATAAAGTATCATTAATATCGTTAATACATAATAACAAACATGGAACTTTAGCAATAATAAAGACTAAATTCTAATAAATATGTATATTGCAACTCTAATATAAATGTTTGAGAACAAAACATTCAGTGATTTTTTATATGTATCAGACAGTTTTATTGTACTTTAATATTAAGACTTTAAGACTTTATTTCAATTAAAAAGGACATTTACAACTTTCTAAAATATCAATCATTTTTATTTTATAATTAACAATATTTCAAACAAAATGTAATAAATAGAACAAACTGAAATATAATATATAAAACTACTTACATTCTTGAGCTCCTGGAGAGGCTTTATTCTCTTGAGGGAGGCACTGACTCTAATACCGGAAACGAATATTCAAAAAAATAAATATATATAAAAAAAAAATAAAAAACTACGTTACCGCGACCGCTTAAATTATGATCAGCGAACAAGAACTCATATCGCGTGCGAATTTGAGTGGTAAAATTTTATTTATTTTCACGTGTGACTATTTGGTTGAATTTAATCAAAACTATCGTGATTTAAAAATATTGAAAAAGACTATTGCGTAACAAACACTGACTCTACAAATCGCATTGCGCGCTATCACAAATATTCTCTGAAAATAAAACTGTTTAAGAGGGGGGGGGGGGTGGAAGAAAAATATCGAAACGATATTTCGCTTCTTTTGCCTATCGAACGTTTATTTAGAAAATACTGCTATTTTTTAGACTTAAGAGATTGTTATTAAGAAATTGGAATAAGTATGAAAAATATTAATTGAAAATTGTAAGATATTTCTCGATATCGAACAACTGCTTATGAATACCGTGGGGGAGATGCAATCATCTTAAGAATTATACTATGAATGTTAGTTATTAGGATACGAAATATACACTCCACTAATACACTATAGTCGTGTGTTATAAATATCGGAAAATATTTGCAAGAATTCAAAAATTCATAACTAAATATACTCAAAGAATACTACACAAACGCGCACGAAAATTTGCTTTGAAGTATTGAAGCCTAACTGCACGCCATCTCTATGCAAAAAATATAAGTTACAAAGTTGCAAATATATGACGTTAACTGTAACAAATTCACATAATATAGCAAAAAAATTTGAATTCAATAAGTGAATATTCCAATACCTATCGAAATTAGTTAAAGCTATTGCTATTAAGATTTCTATGTTTCAAACTTTGTCTGCTCGAAGCTATCGTTAAATTATCAACAATTCTATATCGTGGATTACATTGAAACAATAAAATAATTCGTTAAAAATTCGTTTGAAATAAGAGAATGATTTCATATATTCGAAATAGAACAATGATTTATTTAACAGTCTTTACTTTCATCTTAGTATTCCAAATAATTAAGAAATTATTTATTATGAAATGTTTCAAATATATTTTAAAATAAATATAAATTATATATTAAATGTTACCCATGCTCGAATAAAAAGACGATAGAATCGTTCATACACAGCTGTCTTAGTTAAAATAAATTAAACATTACCAAATTTCCATGAAAATTCATCTGATCGATCATCAATCGTCGTTGCGTCCACATAGTATTGATATTGCTGTTACTTCTTTATTATCCTTGCTATCGATCAGTAACCTGCATAAAAAATAACTACAAGTCAAAACAAATGTATAAAATAATTAAATGAGAACACAATGAAACTCAAATTTTATTACGAAAGTCTACGATAGAAGCTATCGATAAGAATATCATTTAATAAATAAACGATCGAAGAGAAATTAATATCGCTTAATTTCATTGTTTTTAATGTTCAATAAATCGTTAGATGAATGTATATTAATTAAGCGATATTAATAACAAGTAATAATAGTAATGAAGAACTGACGCCACCAATAGGTTAGAATACGTTACAAACCTGACACAACACGGTACGAATGGAGACGACTGAACGACTCCTTGTAACTTAGTTTCGCTGAGAAACTTTCGTAGTGGTGGGGGAAGGGGGATCGCGCGAGCCGGTGCACAAGCAGGTACACAGTTAGCTATTACACACTATTACAGATTAACGATCTACACAAAAAAATGTAAACATCAACAAAAACATTAATCTTCTACGCAGCGCTTACACGAATCTTTCCCAATTTCAAACAAACCATGCATAACGCAATATTTACATCCTATACAACGATTACATCGATCTGTATAAACATCGTACAGTAATTCGTAGCCCTACTGGCAACATTCAGTATCAAAGACACATTTGTCTAGCTTGAAACGAGAGAAAGAAAATATACTTACTGACATTGTATATACAATTTCGTGTCTCGCGAAGGGAACAAGGAACGAGTCGTTGTACTAAACTGTTTTAAATATTGTATTTTCGCGACATTAAACTTTTGAAAATATCGAAAAATTATAAACTCCTGAACCTGAGATGCCTGAACTAAATTTCCCTTCAAAGTAGGGAGAAGCGAAAGAGAAACCGCGATCGATCAGAGAATAGAATAAGAATCGCGGCGCGCCCGGAACAGACGAGATCGCGATCTCTCGGAAGAACTTGTAAACCTACACGATGTACTCTCGTGCACGAGATAAGCCTAAGGTTCAGCGGAAAGCCCGAGGATTGATTGTCACTCGATTCCTGTTTCATCGTTCGAAACTTATACGAATCACGATCGATGGCACCGACGGTGACGGCGGTGATCCAGCCGTGGATACAACCACATATGTAGGTAATTTTTAACACATTCCAACTGAACAAGTGGAACCCGAGAAGGGACCACTAAATAGAATTACGAAGGCAAGGCTCCAATTGAACGAGTAGGGTCCACCCCTATGGGGCCACTCGAACAAAATTCTGGAGGACGTGAAATTTCAATTAAATATTGTAGATTATAACATTTAAGCTATTAAAGTAATAGCTTAAATGTTATAAATTAATGGCTTAAATTTTATAAATTAATAATTTAATTACGATAAATTAATGGTTTATGTGTTATACATTAATGGCATAAATGTTATAAATGAATAGCTTAAATGATTAAGTCAATTATCGCAAGAATGATCAAGCGATAACGATTTACCGATATCGTGAAAAATGATTTTTTTAATATAATACAATCAAACTTAGTAATTTTTTGGTTTTTATTGTAAATTGACACCTCCATTAATTTCTTACACGGTATATGTAATTGTACATTACATATACACATATGTATATGTAAAAAGATCATTGCACGTAATACATAACATAGAGATGAGCTACTCTGTGTTACGAACCTGCTTGCAACAGATGTTCGAAATGATAGCCATAAGCATCTGATGTAATCACGAAGGGAGTACGATGATACGTCGCGCATGTTTTTAAATAACATTCGCATGCATGCTCTCCTTGCTGCTTTTTCTGTCATTTCTTTTCATGAAAAGACTTCTCAACGTGTTTCATAAAGTCTCATATGTTCGGTCGTGTTCTTTCAAACATAATTCGAATAGAACATGTTTTAATACGACGATAAAGCAAATATCACATAATTTATCCCTTGATACTTTTTTAGGGTAGATGACGAAGGATCTATAAAGTTTTTAAGTATCTGTTGCATTCGACGATCACGGGAAAAGCACATAAATAGATTTTTGTAGATTTTCCTTTTTATTTTAATATTATTTTATGACTGAAAAAACTCGTACAGTGGTTTAATCTGTACAATCTACATATATCTTCGTATTAGCAATTCCAATTTATTCCATACTTTATATATCAAAAAAATGTTTGTAAATTTAGGTTGCCTCAAATGTATTAAGAATTATATTTGGATTATACTTGAAAGACGATGCTAATTGTCAAGTCTCGCCACAAAGTGGCGAATACACAAGAGTCTCGTTCGAAAGTCTCTAATTCCAACCACCCTCTATCGTATACAATATACCCTGGGATTCAGGCTACCAACGAGTATACCGAGTTCTAACTCTACTTGACCTCGTAAACCCATGCAAAGAGAGATGAGATAACAAATATTCGAAATATGTTCCAAAACGTTGCATTACACAAACATTTAACTTCAAGCCTAGTTTTGAAAACTTATATTATAATTAAACATATATCTTTCTTCTTTATCTAAACGAGCACTTTCTAAAATTGAAAGAGAACAAAATTCGCGTTTTTGAAATTAGAAAATAATCTAAGTTACTTGTACAACCTTCAACTGTCTCGACTGTAATCCAATGTGTATCTATGCTTACGACGTGGATTAGGATGCAGCAAACCGGAAAACATATCCCTCCTTCTATACTCCTTCATCAACGCTACGTCAGCTATTCCAAATATCTATGTTTCCTGCTCACAGAGGGCTCTTCAATTAAGAAGATTGGCAAGCTCGGATAGGTAATTACATGTAAATTGATTTCCCGGACGAACGTAGACATTAATTTTGATTAATTCATGGTGCGAACAATGCTAGCACAAACATCACCGGCTAAAATGAATAAATGATTTAAGTTGTTACTTAATAAGCTTAACAAACAAGCTTTTGAGAAACTCGTACATTTTTTAAAAAATGTATGCATTAACAACATTTAATATTTCGAGTTTTAATATCATAGCATTTTACTACTACATGTTGATTTAATATAGAATGGAATTTACCTACACGAGGAGTAAAATACGCTCCTCAATTATGATGCGACAATATAGAATAATTACGTTACCTTAGTTATATCCCGAAATATTTACTTAATTGATAAATATTATTTGAATATTATTTTACTTAATAAATACTCTATTTAATTGTCCTCGTTTGTTTATCAAATCTTTCCATCTATCATTATTTCATTTTTATTTCTTTTATTTGAATAATTGAACCAAAAATTACCGTAGATTAAAAATTTACTCTGCGTATTCTAACTTTAAGAATTTAATTTAATTTGAAATATGCATATGCAATTATTGCTAATGGTATACGCTTTTGTAAAATGAAAGTATTCTTGTCTATATAGAGTACAGATTATAAGAACATATAACACACCTATACCTTATTTGTTCGACAACATAAACTATTTACAATGGTCCAAACGCGATCGTCAATATCACGCAACTTGAATAACGATGCATGTTGGTGGTCTCATAATATGCCGGCTGTATGTGCTCGTTAGCGTTCCCCGTTACAATGGAGTCTTCAACGAAAATATAGCCACCTCTGCTCGCGTGAAACACGAAATACGAGAGAGACTCCTATATTTTCCGAATTACCCTTCGCAGGATAATATGCCTAGTAATTCCTAATCGGAGTTCGACAATTTCAAGGTGTGTTCTATAAACTCGTGCAACAAGAAAGACTTTTAATGGATGTTTGACATGCTATGCAAAGTGGACAGATAATTAAAATTCATCGTTATTATCTCACCGATTAAAAAACATGAATAATGGGTAGGATGATAAGGAAAAAGAATCGTGATTACATATTTACATAAATTTGCGCGCTTGTATGTGATAATTTATTTATAATTTATTACTAAACTGAATCGAAAAAGTTATTCCATAATGATTAAACTATTCAGTATAAGTAGATTGTGTGTTCCATTTATTTTAATATGTTATTCGATCTACTCGTATTCGTCAAAACGACTGTTTTCTATTCTTTAAAAAAATCTGTAGCGAATAATATCCGTCCAACGAATGCAAAATTCTAACAGTAGATTGACAACACCAATTAGGAATCAACTCGTGCCATTTTCACAATTGTCAACGCATTTTTGTACGATCCGACACGGGTGATGGAACGAGCAAAATTCCAGGGGAATTCGATTCGAGCAGAGTAGAATAGCTATAAATAAACACTCATTGGTCTAAATTGAAGAAAAACCCTTTTGGGAAATTTCATTCCGTGGCAAATCGCTTTGGCCGATTGCTCGTCCCTTTCGTCGTTTGTTTTAATTATCAACGCGTTCACGAATCAAAATGAATGCGTTTTCATTGCAAGCATTTTTATGTCGTGGGAAATTTCGAAGCAAACGCGATACGAGGCCAGACAGCTCGCGAGTAAAATACTGATTCGATGAATTCTGCAGAGTGAGTTTGATGTATTCGATTATTATGTTAAAGACGGGGAG
Source organism: Bombus fervidus (assembly GCF_041682495.2). Taxonomy (NCBI): domain Eukaryota; kingdom Metazoa; phylum Arthropoda; class Insecta; order Hymenoptera; family Apidae; genus Bombus; species Bombus fervidus. The sequence continues at coordinate 1,728,511 of NC_091532.1, forward strand.
CACGACATCATTGTTTAACGCGGTTCGCAATCGAATTTCCAGCGGAAACGTTTCGTCGCGGTATTAACCGGAATTCACGTGTTTAGCGACACACTGGCAGGGGGTAAACTTTAACGTACACACGCGCGAAATGGAAATTAATTAGATCATCGGCTTGTATAGATAAACGCGTCTACAAAGCATATCGGAAATTCCGTATGTAGAAATTATAAGTCATAATGTGCAAGTTAATGAGATATTGATGTACATTAGGAGTCGCAGCTGATCTGATAAAATCGTGTAAACGTAAGTAGTATGGTATTCATTTTGTCGTCATCTAGTTATTTTATCTAAGTAGAGAAATAGTATTCTAACTTGTAGCGGCACGTGAATCAACGGAAGATTTGAGTCGGGAAAGACTCGTATTATTGTGCCTTGGAATACCAACGTTGCTTTGGTTTGCTAGGTTCAAAGGTAAACGAACTAGACGTCTAGAGTTACATTTGATCTTTTTATAATAACAAATGTAGTTATAAATAGACAGAATGTGCTAGGGCAGTTCAATATTAGAGTAATTAGCGAGTATAGAAGTTGAATTGTTTCGAACGAGAGACGATTACGACAGTGTACACTATTTCTGCACTTGTACTTACAGTGATTTTAATATAATTGGCTATTACAATTTTATCGTCCCTTTTTTAAACGAATCGACACGTTTAACATTCGCCTCAAACTGTTCCATAAAATTTAGAAAATATCGTTGAGCTCAGAAAGAAATTTTGTTTCTTTTATAAGGTGCTTATTAAAAATATACGTATAAGGAAATGTAAAATTAAAAGTCTTATGCTTTCTATAATCAATTCTATAGTTCATTGGACGTCAAAGAAATTAGGAGTACGTAAATTTTATGCTAATTTTTAGAAAATTAATGGCGACCAAAGTTAGAAACCAAGCAAGTCTTTTATTATTTAAAATTCTTCTTATATTTCTCTATCGAATACAGCGTTAGAAATTCTCATTGTTTAGAGTTAACGTATTTTCACTTGACGTTTATTGAAAATCTGCAAAATTCTTTCATCTTCTATAACTCGTTTTTGATAATCACGTCTCATTCTCAGCGTTAGTTTAAATATCGTGACACATATAGAATATTTATTAATGTCATACATAATTCGTGACCGGCAATCGTTAATTTTATAAATTGGAATTACTATTCAGGTTAAAATAGGACATCATCACGAACATGACTCGTATCTTTCTGATTTAAATCTTGATTTGGATCACCGTCATTAATCGCAAATGAGATTGATTAAATATTTCTTAACTATTTTTATTTTAAAGTAACATCGTTCACGAAATTGTGAAGTTTGTTACGTCGATGTATTATTATACATTATAAATAGCAGTATACTTATATAAATAAATTCGATATTTTATAAAGAATTTCTACAATGATTAAATTATTTTCTATACCTATAAAAGCTTACAATTATATTAAATTATATTGGAAATTATAAAATACCTAGGTTTCCTGACAGTTCTCGCTGGATCTTTTACTATGATTATGTTGGTGCACCAGAGTATGTATTTCTCGAAATTTAAATTTGACGAATCAATACCATTTATTAAATTCTGTCTCGAGGTAAAATATAGAAAAAGTACCATATAAGTTACTGAAAGAAGTATTTGAGAAAGACTAAATCTTTAATGTGTAATTTTTTAATGTGCACATATATTATTTTAAGAGAAATTTTACGTGAGGAAACTATAATAGCTCCATTCCAAGAATGAACTGATAATTCTTATAAATCTGAGATAGCAAAATCCTGATATTGATTGTAAAAATATATCGAATCATATGGAAATTATTATATTTCTATTAAACCTATCATGTTTGAAGCAAACTACGTGTAATGAAAATATTATTTGAAAAGAATGACATTTCGGTTCATACCTATGCACCAACGCAACGTAATATAAATAATAAGACAATAAAATTAACTAAATCACGTTTACTCTTTAATACGGAACTTCCGCAGCAATTAAGTTGCTTCTTTGCGTATCTTCAGCTGTTTTGTAGTGATGCCTTTCGCAGAATTCCTGTATTCTCTGACAGGCCTCCTCCAACATATCTATGGGCACCGTGATGACCAGCCTCATGTACGACGGATAATCGAAGCACTGTGAAAAGAATTGAGAAGCGCTTAATCGACGAAAACGTCCAGCCGAACGAGTGCTCGATTTATAGGGCGTACCTGGCCAGGAAGGCAAAACACAGACTCCTCCATTAGCAATCGTTGCACGAATTCGAGGTCGGAATTAAATTCCGGAAAACAAGGTAGATCTATGTAAACCTGGGGGACCGATAGGATAATTTATAGTCAGTAAATTGCGATCTGCTACCCTTAACGTCGGTGTGTTTACCTCAACGTTTAAATCGCGTCTGATTTTCGCCTAATTACACGAAATATTTACACAGATGACAATTTCGATCGAATCGCCTTGTAATCGAGTTTAACAACGGTAAATAATGTACTGTTTAGAAACTTTGGAATTTCATTATTCATATACATTACATAACATGTCGCGCATGATCTACTTCTCAAACTTATTATCGCAAACTGTAAGTAGGGCAAATTGGATTTACACTCTGATTTATAGTAGATTTAGATACATTTTGTTTTACGAATTGTTACGTTCTCCGTTACTTTTGTTAATTTACTTCCCTTTGTATTTATATCGCGAGACATCGACAGAGAAACTATTAACACAAATTAAACGATTACCATCATGTACATTGCTCCGTCGGGCATTATTGGTTTCAACCCTGGGATCTTCGTTACACAGTTGTACGCCGTTTTCGAGTGATCCTAAAAACGAAAATGAAAATTTGATTATTATATGGTAGCAAATCTATAAAGAAAAGAATATGTAGTTATATCCAGGAAATTAAGAATTCGTGTAACGTGTTAACTCTTCCCCGGTTTAACAGATTAATTAATTAATGTTCCGTCTAATTTAAATTTTGTTATATTCGTAAATATGCCACGTGAAATATAAGCCTGGCGATTGTCAAGTTCGCATAAATTTCTAAAAGGTACTTAAGATAACAAAAACCTACATGCAACATTTTAACGACGCCATCGTAAAATTCCTGTGGCGTGTTCTTCAGAATAGTAGGCAAAGCACCTTGAATGAGCGTGTTGCTGCCGATAATTCTTTGGCTTAGACAATGAAGCGCTTTCCTTATCTACATAAGAGAATATGAAAAAGTAATACAATATATCGCACATTATACAATTGAAAATTCTTATAAGATAGAAAAGTACGAATTAAAGTTTTTCGAAAGTAAAATTTTGCTGCAGCTCACGGTCTCATCCTTTGCTCGACTCGTTGATTTCTTCGATTTCCTTCGTTCTTTCTATCATTCGTTCTTTTTTCTCTCTTTTTCCTCGACACGAAAGTAAGACTCGAGCAAAGTTGAGGACACGGTGAACGGTGCCAAGTGGAGAACTTTAACGACGGGATAAAATTTAATCAACGAAATTTAATCCAAACGCGATAAGGCACGGCGCAGAAACAGATCTGGTCGTTCTTGTTACGGAAACAATACGAACGGAGAAGCAATTATTTTCAAGCTTTCCCGTATATAGCGTATCGTGCAATTACCCACCTCCTTCTCCAGCACGTTTTGACGATCGTGAATGATTATCCAGCCCATACGCCAGCCGGGAACTAAAAATCTGAAACATCGGTGAAAATTACCGTTTACCTGGTAATGCGTCCATTGTTGTAACTCGATTATTACTAGTGCATACTCCGAGTCACATCGCTACATGATAATAATCAAGCAGAAAGTGCAGAGAATGATATACCGCTGGTTTATAATCTTACATTAAGATTTATATTTAAATTATAATTGGGAAGTTTTCTCGAAAAGGGGACCATAAAACAAAATGGTAAATTGAGTAAATTACCCTGGAAATTTGTATCCTAGTTTCTAGTATTATCTATAAATAAATAAAAATTATAATAATTCTATTATTTGATTAAAAACTACACTCAATATCTGTATCCTTACAATAGATCTACGAGTCCTTCTTTTTTAGAGAGCAATTTACGAACTCCAAAGGTAAGATTGAAACTGGTATCGAAAGTACAGTTAGAAAATTTATTGACAATAAATTCCTTCTTTACGACTGACAATAAATGAAAATGAGTAGCGAAAAATGAAATTACTACTCGATTCGAAGTAAATTCAAGCTTTTGAACAATAATAATTTATCAAATGATATATTCTTTATCTATATTTTGAATATATTCCAGGCTCTTTGCGATGAAATTATTTTTAAAATAGGAAACGAGCATCGGTGTCCAGGTTGCGTGCGAACATTCGCCGCCACAAAACTTCCCGCTTCACCACCAAGAATTCGCTGTAATATTGATTCCACGATGCTCGTGTAATTATGTATACGGAATGTAGCCGTAAACCGCTGTAAAGCGTCCCACGTAAAAACTTCACGAATGTATTTCAAGAAATGAAAATATCCAAGCGACGCGATCATCACATGCTAAGATTTCAAAGTTGATTTATGCATACCTCTTCGTCAGGCCGCTACATGACAAAATAGGAACTTCCTTCGACAAAGATGCTAACGAATGGAAAGTTCGTCCTGGGAACACCTGGTAAAACAAAATAACGATAAAAGAAACGTAGTAAATTGTTTTAATGCGGCATGGTAAAGATGGTGCAAGATTTTTGGTACCCTGCAGAAAATTAAACGATACTTTTATGAAGCAACGGTTGTTATCGAAGAAGCACTTGATTTGTTCGTTAAATTGATTCTTTCTAGCATGAACTATCGTAAAATGCATTTAACAAATCAGAATTAAAAAAGAAAATTTGAAAATCGAATTAAGCGATTTGTACTTTATAGCATGACAAGATTCAATGACTTCGCAAAATTCTAAAAATTAAAAAATTAAAAAATTTTAATAAAATAAACTGCACGTAGCTCATCTACTCAATGTTACTTAATATTAGCTATAGATTTGTAGAATATTAATTATATGACGTTCAATATCAAAACAACGTTCATTGGGTAACTTATAGGTTGACTCGAATTGAGTTTAAACGTATATATACTACTTTATTATAATTTATATAATTTCATTATAAAATGAAACTATAAGGGCTGTATATGTGCATATGTTAATCACGTACCATATGCTCGTAAATTTCATCGGCAATAATTGGTATGTAGTAACGAGCGGCCACGTCGAGAATGTCGAGTGTGTGATCCTTGCTAAATACGGAACCGCACGGGTTCGAAGGATTGTTTATAATGATCGCCGCGGTGAATTCGTCGATCTGTGATTCTAAGTTGTCCAGATCGATCTCCCAGCCGAGTTCAGGCTAGAAACGTGAATAACCGACGTTAACCGAGTTCCTCCACGGAAAATATTTTCCTATTACGTAATAACGTATAATTAAATCATTTATTATGCATATACTTTTAAATTTTGAATTTTAAAAAAGTAAAATAGAACTCCTTTTAAGACAAAGCTGTGATATATTCGGTATACAGAATAGGAAGGAAAGATATTTATACAAATCCATCGTGTCGTAGCATTTTCGTATTATATTTAGTTAAGTGTAGCGCTTTGAAATTTTTCTTCGTTAGAATTAAGTTGTTGCTTTCTTTCGCAAACTTTTAATTACTTTAGCTAATTTTCTGTAAGATTCGATGGGTTATTAATAACTATGGCAGACGTTAAAGCAAATAAAACGATTTATGATATCAATATATAACACATTTTTATAGGTTTTTCAAGTTAATGGCTGCTAGAACAGTATTGTAGGTAATAAGTTTAAGTACCCCAATTTATCACAGCAACCTCTTACGCTATTTTCTCGCGATACATACTACGTAAGTACGTGTTCACGTTAAGTACTAGTATGTCTTCAACACACGAAGTAGCAAAAAAAAAAAAAAAAGAAAGAAACGACCTGCTCCGACACAACATAGCGGCACGCAACGAAATATGTAAATATTATTTCAGCATTTCGCGAATGCCCAGAAACTGTAGGTTTCAACGTGTTTCGCAAAACTAGGCAGTTGTTTCTAATTTGTTTTATTTTCGTCGCTTCACGATATATTAGGATGGGGCTGGAGCTTTCGATGATCTCTTTAAAAATTCATTTTAAAAGAACTTGAAAAGAAACTTTAAAAGAACGAGTAATGTATCGTAGAGTTAGAAGTTCTAATATATATTTTACATATATACACCGTTTATGACCATTCGATTAAATTATTTAAAATTTTGTATTTATAAATCATTCAGAATGTGCAAATCCAGAATGTACGATCATGTGTACTCTTTTTAGTTGCGCAACGTTCACTGCTGGAATTTTCAGTTCACAATCTTGTCTGAAAAATTGTTTGTTTTTTCTGCGCGATCATAAATATTTTCAGGGCACCCAGTATACGTATGGTAGCTGGATCAATACTTATGTGTGGGCTTATAAGTCACAGAAAATGGCATGGACCATGCAATACGATAAGCCGCAAGTACCAGAACTTGTTATGCACAACTCAATCTTTGACAATGATGTATTAAAAAATAAGTTGTTACCATACGTTGCACCAAAGTGTTATGAACTATCGATTTTAATCTTGTTTACAGTATTAATTATATATTTCGCGTACACTCTAAGAAATTTCATCCTGCTTTGTTAAAATATTCTATGTCCGACATTTGAAAACAAATTGCTGTTACACATCTTAAATTGAAAAGGAGAAGAGAATGTATTGAATTTCCGACTTCGTAACTTCAATATCTTAATTTAATTCACTACGAATCGCGTTTCTTAATTTCTGTGATCCTATTGAATCTTAAAATTTCTTTATTCGAAGCTCTCTGTTGTTCATATACAGAAACATTCGAAAACTCCAAAACATTAAAACAACAAATACATCGTTTGTTAATAAATATGATCAAATTGTCACACCTTTAGTTATTTTTTTAGTACACACGGTACACTTGCACAGCAGAACTACGTAATATTATTAATGAAGCTCTACAAGCCATAAAGTAGAAATTATCAATAGCAATTGCTTTTCTCGCTTAATACCATTAGTTAGTAAACTATTATGCAAGAAAAGTCAGATATTTCAAGAACTTCCGAAATCAATAATTTCACAGCTTCCTCTTCTAAAACATTCAGAAAGCGTTCGTCTAGAAGACGCTGAAGCGAAACGGCAATCGTTCAAAAATTAATACGAACCTTGACATTCAATAATGATCCCGAAAGAAGATCGCGTATCGCGAATTAATTTTTCATCAGCACGTGACAAATGGAAAGTTCGTGTACCGAAAGTTACGCGCATACGGGCCACCTTACATACGGATAATCCACGTCAACTTCTGCATTATAACCCACAATCTTTGCCTCTTTCTTTCTCTCTCTCTCTCCCTTGTAGACCACGAAGAGTCACGGTACCGTGGTTTTAATTACTTCTCTGTGGTAAAATAGTCCACGCTGCGCTGTCTGGGCGAGTGGGGAGGCATTAAAATTCGCGGCAAAGGAGACAAAGAAACGACGGGAAAGACCTCGTTATTACCACAAAGTTTAACATTTTACCGTTTTTTTCAAATCGAGATACCTGTATACGCTACTTTTCAAAAGTATGTGGACACTTGCTTATTTTTTTACGGATAAATCGAATTACAAGAATTTCAGTCTTTACGATCATCATCGTAACTATGTAACAATATAGTATGATGCGATTACATCGATTTCTAAAAGCAAACACGTGACTGTAACGAGATTGATGTTTGCAGTTGTTAAACTTTGCGTATTTTAAACGGAATATGTAATTAGATAAGAAAAATATATATATCATTAGTATAATTTAAACGTATGAATTAAATAAAGAATGTAAAAGAAAAGGCATGGAAATAATAAATTTTTCTTTATATAAAAAACTTGCCATCGATATCAGGTAAAATGCTGGTACTAAAATGCAGATGCGAGAATATTGGTGAACTTTCGAGATACGTTTATACTTACGCGTAACTCATAGGATTTTACGTTGATACCAAGACCTTCTGCAAGTGTTCGATAGATCGAGAAACCGGGTCGCGGTATCAGAATATTTTGCCCCCTTCGTGCTAACGCTGTTATACAGAGGTCGAGAGCGCAGGAGCATCCGCTGCATAAAATTACATCCTGAAAAAAGAGAGAATTCAAAGGACCGAGAATTAGCATTCCGTTTGAAAGCTATCTTCCTAATAAATTTGTGACTAAAGCCAATTAATTCGCTATAAGCTAATTTGCTATAGAAATCGTGTAGCGTGATCTTTTTCCGCTCTGGTCCACCTGTACACGAGGAATTTTTAAACAAATCTACAAATGTACACGGAAGCTGTAAAATATTTAGTGCAAGTGTATATATAAAATTTATCGAGGTCCAAAAACTATTTAAACAGTCGATTATCCGTTATATTAATAAGCCTCGATATTCGATAAAACCATCTTCGATATATGTATATGTGTGTGTGTTTAAAATCGTTATTCTGCTATGTGCTAATTTTTAACGAAATACGTACAAGTTTGTAGTAAATAATATCTTGCAGCTTCTAACTACATTTTCAGATTAGTTTCAAATTTGACTAATATCATCGGATAAAGTTATGTATCATTACGATACTAATGAAGTTTCACAATCTTTCATGTAACACATAAAAGCTTTCTGTGGTAAGCGTTCAACTACTTTCGTAAGTCACTACCCGTGCAATTAACGCGACGTTAAAATCTATTTGAAAAAAAAGCAATCCGGTGGTAACTGATCTATGGAAAATTTAATTCTGCCGTATAAAATTAATAATTTAAAATGAAAGTAAAAATATACGTTAAGTTGAGGGTGTATTTATATTTCTAAATATATTTTCCTATATGAATTATGTTAGCGAAGAAAATGGGAAAAATATTCGCCTATAGCTCCGCAGGCATACATTAATTAAACGTTCGATGCACATGAAATCTTTAGAACTGTGAAAAAGCTCGGTTCTCGTCGTTTTTCCGACGTTCATTTCCTGGGGGCGCAGTGAATAAAGCTAATAGCAGATTCATTGCATGCCATACATTACAATTTTCGCAGCACAAGGGGAATGTTCCTTGCTTTATGAACATTTTTTTTGCAACGATATCGATTCTGTTCGGGTTTCGGAATGGTGGGCTTTATTTTAGATTTTCACGGTGATATCAGAATCCTGATAATACATTATTTTTAGATCTGTGAATTTTTTCTTCTTTCTTTTTTGCATAACGAGGACAAAAAATATCAAGTATTAAATTTAATAACAATTTGTTTAATCCCTTTATCTTTCTTCCCTAAAAGAAGTACAAGGAAGATATTTTTCATTTACGTAAAAATGATTAATTTTGCTTTGTTTTATATTTTCAATACTTTTCATATACAATGACACGAAATATCGAACTACGAATATTAAATTTGTTATACACATAAAAGTACTTTCCAGTACCGTGTATGTGAGAATAAATTTGATCTTTACAATCGTGATGGATTGTTTAATTTTTCAACGAAACGTCGCATTGATTTATTTTCGACTTTTACTTATGCATATTGAAAATCATCCATCGGACGATATTAAAAAGGAAAATTTGTCCTTCGGAAGGAAAATTAAAATACATTTCCACGTGTGAGTATGAATCTAATATTTGAAACACCAATTTTTGTCTAGTGCCCTTTAATGGTAAAAGTTAAATAATTCTACATTTTGCTGCACGAATAATAAATACGAAGGTCCTAAATATACAAGAATAAAGTAGAAAATACCCGGCTTCGCGAATATTACGAAATACAACGCACGCGAGCAATTATGGAATCGATTCGATGAAAATTCAGTTAAGAAATTAAAAAGAAAATGTAACAAATAGTAACAAAGATTTATGGCAATAACGCGACGAAAATATCTCCTGTAAGATGAATAGAAAAGCGCATGCTATCTAAATGAATAAATAAATAAATAGATAAATAAATAAAAAATTTTTACCTAAAATCTAGAAACTATGATACATCGACCATACAACAACGACAAAGCAAACGAGAAAAAATTCATTGATCGGAAAAACGATTGTTTGAACGGAACAGTGAAGCGAAAAGATTTTATTGATTTTCTGGTGATTGTATCGAGAACCGTAGATGCCGGACAGTTCGTAGTTAATTGATGATATTTCTTCTTTTAGAGAACGTGGTTTCTAGTTTGCGGCCGATCGTGCAGGGAAATTCGGTTTTCCCAGCAAACTTCGTCGGCAGTTCCGATCAACTGGCGGTTTAACTAGATATCGTATACACGTGCACGCAAACAACGAATGAATACACACAGAAAGGGAACGGACACGATGTGCCTGCGGATGAACAAGTTTCTATAAGCGCCTGGTTACAGGTAGAGCTAATTCGAATCGAAACATCTTCTGGAAGATTGAAAATATACGAAGCTCGATCGCATCTGTATGGAAAATTGTATATTAGCTTGGAAACCTAATTGGACGATTCGATTATCCGTTGTCTAAGGAAAAGGGAAAAAAGTAAAATCCTGACAAATCACTAAGATTTCTTTATAAAGCTTAAATACGCTTTTTAAAGAAATTTTTGAACGTTCGTTCACGATTCCATAAAGAACGAGAGAATATGCTAGGCGTTGGCTACTTTTGTCACATTTAAGCTTCATGCCCAATTCGATCGTGTTCAACTTGAAAAAATACTATGGTAAAGAGAAGGAACGAATATAGTCAGTAAAGAATAATTCATTATGCTCGACTAATAAATTAACGAAATCAAACGCGATACATAATGAAAATGCAATGCATCTGATATTTCGATATTTCCATTTCAAAGTTTCAGTGTTAATGTTAAACCTGTCGATCGAGGAACATAATTTATATGGATATGCATGTTCTCTAAAATGTTATCCAAATAATTCATCAAATAGGGCAATTAATCAGACTTCGAATGTAATTAATACACATGATTTATTTGCGTATGCAAAACAAGGCGTAGCCGGAAGTAATCTGTATGCAACGCGGCTTTCAGTAGCACAGTTCTCTACAGATCGATAACAATATGGAATAACCAGATGCTTCTGCGTTTTCTTTACCAGCATTCAATTTTTCCTATATCGTTGTCTTTTTTTCTTTTTCCTTAGTAACAGGAACTGATCTTGTCACGATCAAGTATCATTATGTTAGAGAAACAGATTCGTGCAAAGATATTTTAATAGATAAAGTCATAAAAATTCTCGTCAGTAACAATTTCAAAACAATTGTCAAGTTCATTTTTTGTTTAACACTTTTACGAACTTTGTAACGTACCGTTTCGAACCGCATAAAAATCGCAACTCTACGAGGTTCATCGATTAGATAGTTTTTCTTGTAAGTGGCGTGCTTTATCATACTTTTTATATGTTCAATAATTTTGACAGGTATTTCTACATACTAAGATTACCGTAGAGTATTTCAAACTGTTAAACACGCATTCGCCGTAAGTCAAATTGTTATCGTGCTTTTTTACAAAAACTGTCACAAAACGTACGTAATTAGTCTCTTTAGAAACATGTACAGAATTTATGATAATAAACCGTTTCTAATATATTACAATCTGCTGCAAATTTAATTCCGCACTCGATATTTCCGTATAAATTATATCTCAAAGTATGTCATACCGTCGCTCACGCATCGCATGTACTTTCATTTCATATTTCAAATACATATATTAAATAGAACATTCGGACAAAGGTAAAGCGATATACAGAATTATGCATAAAAAATTATTAATAAGGGACCAAAGAACGGAGAATTAGAATATTCATCTTTGCTAGAAAACGTCCAATAATTATCATAAAAAATTAGTTTCCAAATTAAAAGTCTAGAAATGAAGTTCTATCCTTCATTAAACATTTAATAATGCTTTATTGCATTTTGCAATAAACTTGACGTGAACGCCAGGAATGTTTTTATTAAGCATTGAACAAAAATAATTGCCATTTAAGCATTTGTAAGGCAATAACAAACGGAGTTTTAACATCGATAACTGTCCTCTGTCTCGTCGATGGAAAAAGTTAATCGAAAAACGTATATCAATCGTGACTCTTAAGTGACGTATCAAAATTTTAAACGTTATTAACAGCGACTGTTTATCGAATTCCAACATTTTGTGTCGCTGGAAAATGACGAAGATTGAAATTATACATAATCAACGGTACAAAGTATTAGCTTTAAATTCAGTCAGAGTTTTGTATTTGTGAAATAATTAATCTTTCAATGTAAAATTATGTATTTTTCTTATTCCTGGAATATTATTCCTTTTTTCTTTCATCCGAAGATCAACATCGCGTCGGCAACACGATTATCAATGACAAAGAAAAGGGATAATTGCACATCATTTTATTAATTAATTTTGATTTCTTAGCCAATTTCGATAGATCATGGTTTTTACGATTAAGAATTTACCTTAGCATCCACTTTTACGAATTCGCTGGAACTATATTCCGCTACAGCTTCCCTTGCGCTTTGGTAACCTAAAATAAAATTGCCTAATTAATTATTTAAGAAATAAATCGGAACCGAATTTAAAAATCGATTCAAACGATAATTGTATAACAGATAATAAATAAAATATTTTATCAATCGAGGTATGTACCATTAATATCATTTAGTTTCTCATTTACTTCTTACGAACTAGATTAGCATCTACGTTTATTCAGTCAGCGGTAACTTTACTCATGTAAGTACAATTTCTTTCTATTGAATTATTAAATTTATTATTAGTACCTGTACTAGGTGCGTATCCATTGTACAATTGAGAAACGAGACTTTGTTGAACAGCATCAATTACTTCTTTAGGTGGTTTTAAATTTCCAAAAGTAGTTGGATCACCTAAAAATAGAGAACTTCTTGGTAAAATACTTTAAACCATTGATTGACTTTAATGATAAAATAATTATAATTATTCGTTACTTAAAAGAATTGAAACGAAGTATACTAAATTTGGGAATAGGCAACCGTACGTGATAAATTGTTCAAGCTACGCGAGGAAGTGCTTCACATAAATTTTGTTATTAAACTTTTTAAACTACTTTCTCTAAATTATATCTCTAAATTTAATCAATTTCTATATATTTGATACATAAATAATAAACATTTAAATATTTTCTTCAAGTATATTAGTAATACGATTTTTCATTAACGTAAAAATAAAATAATTATAAAGCATATTCTGTTGATTAAACTACTCATTAGATCTCTTGTTGCAAATTTTAAATTTAAATAGTTTTTTTAATGGAAAGCTACACGTGATCATTCAACGTGATTCAAAACATTTCTCTTCTTTTTCGAATCATCGTCGAAGAAAACAAAATATATTCGTACGTACATAAAATGCAAAACGAAGAAATCAATTATCTTAAGTTCTTTTTTGCAAATTTACAAACGTTACGGACAGTTTAAAACGGCTCACAATTCTGTTATCAAACGAGATAGCAAAAAGGAACAAAACGAACTAATTACACGCGAACAAGACCACGATAAGCGCGGAACACGAAATTATCCGGTCTCACGAGATTCCTTTTCCATCCAATCCCAGAAACTCGTAATTTAAAAACTATTATCTGTCTCTGTTTCGTGCTCTTTTTCTAATATCTTCTGCGTGCAAACCAAACAGTTATTACTTCAAATAATTTGAAACACTTTATTAATGTTAGCTTGTCAGTTTGCTCGATTGGAAATTAAATTAGAAATTATTTGTACGCAAACGAGTTACTCGATTTCAAAGTAGCTCGACTAATCTTCCGCTTAAAATGACAGGCAAGAATTAAACTGTGTATAAAGGAAAACCTCACCGATGGATAACGAGATCATGGACTTAGCAGGATTAGGCTCGACCACGAGACATTCCACGATGGATCTTATGGGGTTGTGTGTTCTTCTCGCGATATCTGACGCCTGAACGTTCCATTGGTCGCGATATACCGGCGTCGACATCTCCAACTTGGAAATTTCGAAACCCCCGAACAAAATTCCCTCCTTCGTATCCCTTAACAACACTTCAAAATTCACCACGTCGTCGAACGTTCACGAGTCGTTAAAACGAACCAGCAATGTTGAATGGATTTCAGTCGTTGAGGTTTTCTTATCCAGAAGAGATCGAAAGATCGGTGAACGATAATCCTTGATCAAACGGTGTTCTATCACTGATCGTGAGAGGGAATCTGTTCTCTGGTCTGTCATATAATCGAAATGTTCCACTGTAGACTGGGAAACGAACGAACCGGTCGGATTAGTCGGCTAGATTCCACACCTTCTTTCGTAATTAATTTAAATCGGTACTGTGTTTACGTAGAAGATAGTCTCTCTTGTAGTTTCATTATCAGATATTACTAGACCGCATGTGTTTAGCAATATATTTCAATTATCGAAGTATCAAGTCATGCAACGAGTAAATCCTCTCGCGTCTTGAAACAGAAAATATATGTAATTCTGAGGACGTAGCTTGGAACGTTACGGGGTATGCCATTCCACTTCTACGTTCATGAAAATTTTTCATCAACGAACAATCTAAAATTTTAATCGAAGCAACTTTAGTCGAAATAGCTTCCATTATACTATAGCATGTTCGATATAGACGTTTGGAAAACAGTAACTTCAATGGGAAACGATTTACAGAGTAAACTTGCATATTTTGAGGAAACAAGCAGCGAATACTAATTACTATGAAAATAGAAGAAGTCAGTTGTAGGATGGAGGACGAATCGAACCGGTCGGATTGGTCGACTGGACTCCACACCTACTTTCATAGTTTATTCAAAACGAATTAAATTCTTTGCTTACGTAGATCGCCGGTGTTTGTTGATCATTTTCTCTTGTCGTGATCTTGTTGTCACGCGCGAACAATCAAGAGATTGGCCTTCCCGAGTTTGTTGATCGAACTTTGCGATGCGAATAATATTCTTGCTTTACTTCTTCTCTTCGGTTCGCCTTTTTTTTTTTTGCCTGTGTATGATTCGATCACATGTTATTTTATACAATGAATATGCATAGCGTGGAAGATAAATAATGACCAAAGAATAATAAAAATTTATATTTGTGAACACTATGTGTTATAAAAGATATCACGTGTGCAATGTACATCAGATCAATTCTGTTTTCATTTGTATTTCGTATCTATGCTTGTAAAGTACGATATTTATCCGTAAATTGTAACGTGAAACAGCCAAAGATTTCCTATATAATCGCTTCCTTTTGAAATCGAATTTAGAAAGAACGTTGTAATTCTGTTTTCTTTTTTCACAACCTCGGCTTCTCCGACGAATAAATATTGTAGCAAAATTAAAATTCCTATTTTAGTACCTTTGAGGATTAAATACTGCTAGAATAAACGTTCTATCTTCGTTGAAAATCATAGAACGTGTAGAAAGGTAGTAGCTATCTAACATATTTACTGTAATCCTGCCATAATCGCAAATCGTGTTATATTTGTTCGATATTTATAAAAAATTAATTTTGTTATTAGTTTCATTGTAATAAATATTTTGATTAAATGAACGTAACACTTTACATTCATTGAAATTTCTGTCCATACTTTTATTGACTTGACAAAATCAACAATTTTTAGGATTTTCATTTTCACCGAATTTCTCACGATTTATTGTACTTTTTTCTAATTTTTCATATTATAATAGCAACGAAAACGAACGGGACTTTGGTAGCGTATCTTAAGGGGTGTGACACATTTTATGTCGAATCTATTTGGAAGTGACAGTATACGCGTCGAAGCAAGGTCTCTGTGTTTTTGTGGCTCGTCTTCTCCAACTATGATACATACACTGACCCCGCTGAAATTCTCTAACACCGTCTATCGATACGAGCGTCCTTCGCATACTTTCGCAAACTAACGTAATTTATTCGCCCTGTGCTTGCACAGGGCCACATCTTTTACGCTTTCGCGTTGTGTCAATGACTACTTTGTCGTTGGTAAATAATTCAGGAGGTTTGTTAATGTATGCAAATGTATGTTAATAAACCTGATAAAACGTACGTATTTAATCACGGTGCTGGATGTGAGCGTATATTACAGAGAGCTGGAATATTACGTTTGAGGTTCTTGTATAAACGTTTACTTCCGTTTATTTTGATTTTCTACAAATTAAAATTTAGCTTTCAATTGCTTTTCCTCTAGAAATATCATCCTTTGAATTCCGACCTGAGTTATATCGATACCTGACATGTTATAGATAAAAGTAGAATGTTTTCAAGTACAATGTAAGTTAATTTGTCTATAGATTCACTTACATTTTATTCCTGAACTTGGAAATTTGAATTTAGTACTAAGTCTGATAAAATTTCGTTCTTACTTGATCTAACTATTTTTATATCTATTTAATTATTTAGAATTAAACAAAATACCTGTTCTTGAATTTAATTAAAATTGTAGATAAAAGATAATATTACCCGATATCGCTGAAAATTTTCGACATCGTGACGTAATAATAACTAGACGTTTGAAAGTAATACTCGATGAAATAAAGAACAATCATACGAGTTTATTCTAGAGAAATAAAGTATTCCTTAACTTGTAAGTTAAGTTTTCCCACTACAAAAAGTACCAAATGAAAATCATCCTATGGATTATTGAATCCTCGTCCGCAGAATCTTATCACAGAATGAAATTTAAACTACACAGATGCCGCCGTTTGCTTTATACATCTGATTTATCTATCTGATTAAGTTCAACGAAGGATCGGAAATTTGCAGAAACATATATAGAATCTGGACCAACTAAAAACGATCTAGTTTCACGGTTTTTGAGAATCGGAAACTCGTTATTTGAATTGGTAATTCGTTTCAGCCACTTGAACGCACCGACGCACGCCGACGTCATTAAACTTATTCGATCGATAAGATATTGGTACCAATAATAAAGTTTCCTTCGCGAGATTTAAGGGTGTTTCTTTCGTGATACGTGACAATTACACTTATGTGTCTGTGCGTAACGTGCGTACATTCGAATATGTTTAATAATACGTAAAATTTCGTATTCCTAAATTTCGATTGTACAAGCACTTTCGTGTCTGCGCGTATTACAAACTAAAAATGTTAGTACAATTGCCAATTACATACCAATTAATATTTCCTACGTTTTGCTGTCGATTACAATCGACGCGGCAATCAAGAGTACGATTCTTCATGCACAATTCACGACGCAAACATGACACGCGTCTCTGTTATTTCAGCGAAACGGAATATCTATTACGATTCACATCCACCTCCGGACTCATACGCCTGTAATTGGTATTCAATGAAAATCAATGATAATAGGGAGGACGAGATGCGAAGGAAAGCGATTTACTCGCGACACCTGTACCTGATGTGGTTGTCGCGCGCGTGAAAAGAAAAGAAAAAAAAAAAAATAATTGGAAAAACAGCCATGCGTAGAAACGAACGATTCACTGGCCCGGTAATCGGTCGTACGTACGTCATCGTCGCTGACGTGTCGTATTTATGGTCGGAAAATCGCCATTCCGATATTCTGGTCGCCGCGCCAGTGAGAGCCTCGTGGTTAAAAAGAAAACATATGCTAATAGGTCGAAGACCGGTCCCTAAAATGGAATAGGCAGCGATACGCGTGTTCCATGTGTCTATAGATATAGGAAATCTCGTCTATGTTTGTCCACTATAGATCGTGTTTACACTTTAACCAGAGAGACTAGTAGCGAATCGTTCTTGGATCGAAGCAGGTTTCGTTCAAGGTGAAATCGTGCTCGGTTTCAACTTATTGAACGAAACCTGGGATATTTTTGGAATCTCCATGAATTTCAATTTGATCGGCATTCCGTACTTCGATAGGAATTCAGCTTTTTGCTAAAATTTTTATTAGTTATGAAACTTTTGTTACGTCCTTAACATTCTTACACTCTTAAACACGATGGTGGAAACGTTACGGTGTGGACGTGTTTTTCTCGAGGCAGCCTTGGTCCGATACGTCGTATCAATGGAATTATGGACAATATGGTTTTCAATACATGGACATACTCAAGAACGCAATGTTGTGATGATTTTATTTTTCAAAATGATAATGATCCGAAGCACGCGGCTCGGATTGTGAAACAGTTTTTTCGAAGAAGAAAATATTACCGTGCTGCTGTGGCCGTCGCAATCGCCAAACATTAATCCAATCGAGAATTTGTAGAGCTTCATAAAAAAGACTGTACAAGGCTATGAACCGAAAAATTTAAATAAACTTTACAATTGAAACACCTTGGATTGGATACCGTAATATTACGGTAGATCGATGTAATGAATTAATAGATTCTATACCAAGGAGGTGTACCAAAATGATAAGAAATAACGGATATCGAACAAAATATTGAATTTAAACAAAAATTGTGTATATTTCCTTACCAAAAATTAATATTTTTTGTGTAATCTTAAACTTTTGACCGACGAAATATTCTATAGATTTTATTCCTTTTCTATAACAGCTACCGAGCAAAATATCAAATTGAAATTTTTTTGTAAGTGTATAAACAAGTGTCTAATTAGTTAATACTAAAAGTAGAACGCTGTATTTATATTTTTTATGGAAAGTAAATCAATTATTTATTTCTTCCATTTCGTTTTAATCTTTTATCCGCTATTATACATATACACAATGATAAATTCTGTTTGGATAATTTATACTGTGTCTTATGTTTCCCGAAAATATAAGCAATTTTGTTAAAGAAATGGTTCGATACAAAAGGATACGATATAAAATAATTTCTTGATTAAAATAAATTATTTTCGTATTCGCGTATGTGTCTCTTTTTGTCAGCGTTTTTCAAATTCTAGCGGCTAGAAATTGAAGATTGTTCGTAGCGAACGATCGTATGAACGAGAAGATTAAAATTTGTTAATCTTCGGTATAAACGAAAGGATAAGTGGAAGGAAGAAGAATCAGTTATAAAGGTAAAACGAATGAAGTTTGAAAATAGAATTTTATTAGCTACAGTAGCAAAATACCTATTCACTTAAATATTTGGCTTCACACGATTACCAGGCTAAGTTCATTTATATTAATATACAATATGTAAAATATGCCATATTGGATATGGGCAGTGTCCGTAGTAGTACGATGAACTTACTTTTCATACAAGATTTACGAGATATAAATATACATATAATATTTATAATAAACTTTTATATATATATATTATTTTACATGCTAGAAAATAGTACGCTAGGCACTTGTTTGAATAGTTATAGAAATAAAACTTACGGCATATACGATTTCGTGATGGGAAGGAAAGCAGTTCGCGGGAAATTCAAAGGCGGCAGTAAAAACAAGTGTAAAACGAGATTTTTGACCAGAGAAAGGATCAACGAGGAAAGCACTAGGAACATGACAAGAAAGATAAATACACTGGTCCACGAAAGTATTTGAACATTTACCAGAGAAAACTTTTACGTTCGTATTGTGTGAAATACAACGACCCATGTTATATGAAACGTTTTGAAATTTCATTATCACCGTGATCAGATACTATCGTCACGATCGTATCGATAAAATTTGAAAGCAATCGGAAAATGTACATAAATGTTACGAAATATTTGCTGCAAATATATATTTGGTAAACAGATTAATACAGAGTATGAATAGCTTAAACGAATAATAAATGCCGAAGATGGTGCGATAATCTTTGCAAAATATATACTTGTACCAGATATCGTGTAATCTCTATATATATTTTCAGATTTTTAAACTTTATCGATATAATCGCGATAGTTGAGTCTGATTATGGTACTAGTGAAATTTCAGAACGTTCCCTATAATATATATATAATATATCTATTAAAAAGGTGTCTACAAGCGTCCAGATATATAATACTTTCGAGAGTCTGTGTATAGGAAGAAGAAGAGATACGGAGAAAAAGGAAGAAAAAGAAAAACGAAAGGGAAAGGAGACAGATTAAAAATAACGAGGACGAGACATTTGCGGCGGAGGTCAAAAAGAGAGCACGACAAGGAGCAAAAATCTCTCTCAGTTTCTTTCGTCTTCCGCAAATTTTTATTCGGTCCTTTTCCTCCCAGACCTAATTCCGTCTTATGTATAACCTTCTTTATATAGTTAGCGATAAAGGTAATTGGCGTCGTTTTAACGGAAGAAATAAAGAAAAAGAAGGAAAAAGTAAACGAAAAGGAAAGATGAAAGAAGGAAGAAACGCGGGGAATAAAGGAAAGAGAGCATAAACACGCGGGTTTACATGGATTTACGTGTTCTTTATACACACTTGGCAGCGACTTATTCGGGACCTGAGGTTGCCTGCCTTCAAGGTCTGTTTCTCAGGCCTTTGGAACTGAAGCCTGTCCTCTATCGTCGTCATCCAAAAGCTGATCTCGTTCGAGTAATAATGGCAGTGTTCTTCGTTACATTCGATAAATGGCGTTGTACGGAAATCTTCGAGACAGGATCCGGAACTGGACAAGGATTGTCCTCCACCCTGGGCACCGGCACCCGTATGCTGAAAGCACGCGAAAATTAGTCGAATCCCCGTTTTCCGATATTCGGGATTTCTATCGACGTAAAACGAGAAAAGTTTGAATTGGAAAACGGGGGGAAGCTTCGAACCGAGGAGGCCTGTGAGCGTTTCGACGTAAAAAGTTGGACGAAAAGGTAAAAGGGTGGAGACGCGTGTTTAAGAGTGTGAACGGGGTGCTCGTCGAGGCGTGTAGAAAACACGTCGTGTTAAATACGATGTTTGCCAAATAACTTTGGCAGCCAAAATTTAACACGCGAACGTGCATGTAAAGAGACTGACAGAAATGCTTAAAATAAATAAAGATTACAGGGGAAAAGTACGATAAGTATCGCGTGGTGACTTTCTGAATGTGACGAACTAAGTGTCAAGGTGCCTGATACGATAACTTTCACGAACGAATATAATTAATCGGGTAAACGTAGTAATTTTTTTTTTACTTTTCGATCGTTCGTTCGAATTTTTATAAAAACTTCGTATGTAAACAAATTTACGCGTTTGATTACAGAAATGGAAAGAAATGTTCGTACCATGACAAAACTGTATCCGATCCAAAGTCCGGTCCATCCGTGTGGACAATCTGGAATATTCAATGACTGGCTGTGTACGGCTATCACATTCGCTGGAACCTCGCAAACCACGCATCTGTAGAACGAAACGAAATTTCGTTTGTTAATACTCGTAATATCATTTTACCATGTTCGATAGTTTCGACTTGAACGAACAATTAATTTGATTTCGAGTAACATTTTTGTCAGGCGATACGATGTATCAAATTTATATATATTATTTAGCATCTGTTCGTAACAACTGCTTCTGGAAGTTAAATTATTAACAAATGTATATTAAATTAACAATTTCATTTTGCATACCCCCTTTCTATTTACTCTCATGCAAATGTTCGTAACTTTATATAAACTAAAATGTCGTGACGCTCGCATTGAAATTGCAACTGATTTCCGCGCAGAATAAAATTGCATTTTACATAGTTTGGCATAATGACGAATGAAACGATATAAATAATCGTTCCTCCGTTCAAAGAATAGCCTATGCTTTATTCTTCTTGCAATTTATATTATTAAATATATTAAATGTTTCGAATATTTGTATCGGCGATTTTTCATAACGGTAAGTTGTAAATTACGCTTTGGAACAGTCTGTATAAAATAGTAAATTGCAACAATAAATTATTATAATACCTGGATACTCGCGTAAACTTTCAATGTGCGTGTTTATTACGTAAATTATGTCCGAAAAGCATGATCATCGAAACAATGATTCAATGTTTAACATCGAGAATCAATTTACAAAGGTATCGTTAAAATTATTTCGCAGGTCTGCTTTACTTTTCGCCCTACTTAATGCAAATGAATGTACGATATTTTTTAAATAATTAATTCTAGAAACAGCGCTACTGCCTAGTCGTAAATCCTTCGAAAGTTACCTGGTATCCATCTATATTAATATCAACCGTCTCAACTTGATCGCGAACATTTGCAAAATAGAAAAAGAGAAGAAGAGACGATAAAAATGCCCCACCGTAAGTAAAACCAAGCAGCGTTCGTACAAATAACGCGTCAACGAGATCAACGTCTCGTTTCCAATGCATCGTGTCGAATGCGAGATGCAAATAGAGTTTAGTCGAGTTTCCCATGGTAAATGGGAGCAAATCGAACGAGATTTATACGATTTCCTTCTAGCCATCGTGACAAGTCGATCGATCTCCGTTCGGCTGAACAAATCGCGAAAAAATTACTTATATCTTTGGAGCTTTGTAAGTTGTTTAGAGAGAGATACAGCGAGGTTGTAAATTAAAATGCTACTTAGCAACATCGACTCTGATGATGCCGCGTCCGAGGTTGTACGCATCTCATAGGATCTCGGATCATCTCAGAAGCATCTTGAATCTCAGATCACAAAAGTCATTAGCGAATTGATATAACGAATTTTTTTTTATAACATACAGGTTGTACAAGAAGTAAAAGATTGTGTACGTATATAATTCTTTTCTCCAATAGTATACTACACGCTATCTTTTTAAATACGGCAGCATCTGAATTCCCATTGTACGAATACTCTAAAATATTCGAATTCTCTACTATCCGAACAAAACGTCTGCAAGTAACATATGTCTATTACTCTATGACCTCGCTATATTTCTTCTCTCAGCGATACCTGCGTCGAAGGGGTGGCAACATAATCGTGTTTAACGGTTGATCGATGTGGAACGGACGTTCGTTGCGCGGCATAGCTCCACGCTACAAGAAACATCTTATTCGAAGGAAACGTAGCTAGGCATCCGATGTGCTCCGGCGATTTTGTTTCATGGAAACGATCAACGTACCTGGAGATGTATTCCTCTATCGCTGTCCCCTCAATAGGCATCATGGGAATTGCTTTAGTGGTCGACAACCAGTAAGAACGATCGCTACGACTTGCATAGTTACAAACGTTGCCGGTGTCGCAGAAGAGGAACGGCATCGTCGAGAACTTTCGTACGCACGAGCCGGCGTGACCTGTTTCGTGATTATTTATTAGACAGGTAACTCAGAATAGGCGAAGGGGAGAAGAGAACAAACCGAAGGCACATGCAAAGACGTAGATATCACACAGATAAAGTTGCCGATACGTATCGATACGCTTGCAATCGACCTCGTAATTATTTCTCTATGTAGCGTACTCGGCGCATATATAGATGTAAATTGGCTCGCGAAAGTATCGCAACAGTCGATTATCGTTGCATCAATAAGTCAACACCATTTAATGGTACCGTCTTTAAAACTAATTACATACATATTTAATGAATGTTTTACGTTGACAATATACTCGTGTCTCGTGAGAAGAATATTTCAAAATGTTTCGTATAACACAGATAACGTATTACTAGCAATTATTTATGACAAGTGTTTCGATATTTTCGTAAGTCACTGTATATCATATCATAGGCAAATGACATATTGCTTGATACCATTTGGTTAAAAAATATAATATTTTGAAATGAACATTTCATCTGTTATGGTCTAATTATGGAGATATTATTTAAGTTAAGGAAAAATCGAACAACAAATACTTTCGGTAATTTAATTTTCATCCGTGATACTTGCCTAAATCTTGTGAGTGCGATCTTTCATTGCCATCCGTAGATAACATACTGTATCCTTCCCAGAGTTGGATATGTCCTGCATCACAAACAGGCACCCTGTCAGTTTGGCTGTGTTTCACCAGCAAGATACCAGTAAGGTAATCAGGTGCAGCTTCGCATGGTAGTCCTGGTTCTCCTGGTTCACCCGGATGACCCACGGGTCCTTGAAGACCTGGCAAACCAGGAGCACCAACAGGCCCTTGCAATCCTGGTAATCCAACTGGACCTGGTGGTCCTTGAAGTCCTGGTGCACCTTTCGTTCCGTGCAATCCTGGGAATCCTGGCTGACCTGAAGCTCCTTTCTCTCCTGGCGGGCCTGGCGGGCCAGTCGGTCCTGTAGGGAAAAAATAAAGACTCAAATATAAAATATGAACGATAACTAAATTAACGACATAAATATAAGTCAAATTAGTACAATTATAAATGATTTACCAATGCAGATATGATTTATAAATTAATTACGATTTATAAATACAAGTAAATAATTTACACATTGAGCTGTCCGGAAAGTCCGCAGCGTTTTTATTACGAATTTTTGTCAGATAGTAAAATGTTCGAATATATATAAATATTGTCCATAGTTTGATACTAAGTGGAGTTAAGAAGAAACATGCACGCGAAAATTTTTGGATCTTAGCCGGAATACTCAAGTGTATTCGCCTCATTCATTGAATTTAGTATAATCAAGTTATTACTTATCATGATATCTATAAAACTTTAATTTTCGATATTTTGACGTAATTGGCCACGTACCAGGGTAACCACGGTCTCCTTTTGGTCCCATCGGTGGTTCGAGGCAGTCGAGACCCTTGTCACCCTTCTGACCAACAAACCCAATAGCACCCATTTTTCCTATTGGACCAGGGAATCCTCTTTCACCTTTCTCTCCATCCAGACCAGGTGGACCCTCTAGACCGGGCCAACCTCTGTCACCTTTTTCACCAGGGAGTCCATCAGTTCCGGGAAGTCCTGTAAATTTAGTAAAATGAACGTGTTTACAAAATTACCAAACGTATTTCAAATAGAATAAGATGAAATTATTTGAGTTAAGTTTAGGAGTTGCCTCGTAATTTGCCAAATTGGATAATAAACAATTTTCATTATCGTCTTGAAGATTAATCATGTTCAGCACTTTACCTCCAAACAAAGACAAAATTCGTGATCAGGTAAATGAAACAAGAAGTTTATCGATTCAGAGTGTCAAAAATTGCGAATTATCCTAAATCTGTTGTTTGTTTAAAAAAAAAAGAAAAAAAATGGGAATGGTACTGAAAAAGGCAGATTTTAAATAACAGAAAATAAACAGCAGGAATCTATTGGATGATCTAATAATTTATTAATCCCTGTCCATTTACCTGGGTATCCTGGTTCTCCCTTTTGTCCCGGCAGACCTGGTTCTGGTATACAATTCACACCTTTTTCACCTTTTGGACCTATTTGACCCGGGAGTCCTCTATGACCTGGAGCTCCATCTTGACCTGGTAAACCGGGAGAACCCATAAGCCCCATATCACCCTTCTCGCCCTGTGGCCCGACAGGGCCATAAGGTCCCTGATCTCCTTTATGTCCTGGTAAACCAGGTAATCCTCGTTCTCCCTTCTCTCCTGGTCGTCCTGGTAGTCCTTCTCGTCCGTGCTTTCCTGGCAGACCTGGTAAACCCTTCTCACCCTTGATAGTTAGTCCGGCAATTCCCGTAGGTCCACGTGGACCTTCTTCACCTAAAATAACACATTTCACATAGTCGATCAAAGTTTGATCTTTTGCAGACGCGATTGAATTGCGTTAACGATAGAAAATGCAAAATAATAAATGAGAAATTAAGAATACCTTTAGGTCCAGGGAGGCCAGGTGGACCTGGGTTTCCAACTGGACCTGGTGTGCCCCTATCTCCTTTTTCGCCATCATAACCAGCTAGACCTTCCTCACCACGATCACCTTTCTCTCCAGCTACACCTCGTAATCCTGGCATACCTGGTTCACCTTTTTCACCTTTGATAGCAACTGTCGGTCCAGGTTGTCCCCGGTCGCCTTTTTCTCCAGGCGCACCACGGATACCAGGTTCCCCAACAAGACCTTGTGAAATAATTAAATCCATTAGTTTCTACAAAATTAGTTCGTATATTTTCTTATAAAATTGAAAAGAGTTTCAGCTTCTTACCTGGCAAACCACGGTCTCCTTTGCCACCATTGAGGCCAGGATGTCCTGGAGCTCCCACATCACCATCCAAACCAGGGAAACCAGGTGGACCTGGTGGACCGATGTCACCTGGTTCACCTGGCAATCCGTCGATTCCAGGTGTTCCTGGTTCACCTGGTGGACCCATTGGTCCCTGGTAATTTAAAGATATTTTAAATTAAACTCCTTGCTATGAATTTTTGTTCGCTGTAAAGAATGAAACGTACTGTATCTCCTTGAGAACCATGGAAACCTCTTACTCCAGCGTCACCCTTTAGCCCTATAGGTCCTGGTAAACCATCGCGACCTGGCAGACCAGGTTCTCCCTTAAGACCTGGCAATCCGTCTACACAATTACACGACAATCCACGTTCTCCCTTGTCTCCGTCAATACCATCTCTACCAGGAGGACCAACAGGACCACGGATACCCGGCATTCCTGGTTCACCTTTCTGTCCTTTCTCAGAAACTAGACCTGGTTCTCCTTTGCGTCCCTAATAAAATTAATGGTTATAATAAATTTGCAATTCCCATTATCTTCGTTAAGTCCCTATTGGGCATAATACAAATTCGCTGCGATAAGGTGGCAGCACAAATATCTTTAATTGTATTCATTGAAAGAGAAAGAAAGATACAAATTTTATAACTCAAAAGTATAAAAGCTTATTACCTATTGTCATATTAAGTAATAAATACCAGTTAATAAATATGTATAATATTCCTTTTCAGCTTTTTTAATTGAAGATATTACAAATATCGAACAATTAGCTTAAATCAGCATTTACGAATGTAAAAGACTTACTGGCAATCCTGGTAAACCTTGATCACCCTTAGGTCCTTGGAATCCAATAGTTCCAGGAAGACCAGGCAGACCAGGATGACCTATATCTCCTTTCGGTCCAGTTAATCCAGGGCGGCCAGGTTTTCCTTCCATTCCACGTAATCCAGGGAAACCAGCGGCGCCTTTTTCACCTCGTTCTCCTTTCAAACCAGGTGCACCTTCTATACCAGGTGTACCTTGTAAACCAGGTAGACCACGTCTTCCTGGGTAACCTTTCGATCCATCGATACCCGGTTCGCCACGATCTCCTTTGATACCTGGGAATCCTGGAAGTCCTGGTTTGCCAGCCTCGCCCGGCAATCCCGGTTCACCTGGTACACAAAACAATTACGTTTATGTTACATTTTATTATATTACTTTGAAATGTAAAATGAATGATTCACGAGAGACACCTACAGTGGCTACAAAAGTTATTTATGCACCATTGTAGTTGTTATAACATTTACATACGACTTAATTAGGTCCAAGTATATTAAATTTTGCATTATCTAGAAGTGCTTTCTTATCACTACAAAAATTTGATGCCACGAAAACGAAATTGTGGAATTAGGATAAAGAAAAAGGTTTCATTAAAACGCAAGGGCATGTGCAAATACTTTACATAATCACTGTATAAACTTTAGAATTTAGGAATTGCATACCTTTATTTCCGTCTATACCAGGAATTCCAGCAACACCAGGCGGGCCTGGAGGTCCCATCGGACCAGTATCTCCCTTTTCTCCTGGCGCACCAGGCAAACCACCTATGCCTGGAATACCTGCATCACCCTTCTCTCCGGAAAATCCTGGCAGACCCGGCAGACCATCAGGACCTTCTTTCCCTGGTGGTCCTGGAAGACCTTTCTCTCCCTTTTCTCCCGGTGGTCCTGGCAATCCAGGACTACCCTTGACCGAGATACCAACTTCACCTTTTGCTCCTTTCAACCCTGCAGCGCCTGGGAACCCTCTGGGTCCTTCACGACCAGGTTCCCCAGGGAAACCCATTGGTCCCATATTACCCTTGTCACCACGAGGACCTGGTAATCCTCTTGGTCCAACTGGCCCAGGTGCACCAATTGATCCGGGTGGTCCAGGTGGGCCCTGGTCACAACAGTTTATTATTATGTTACGAATACATGAGTATATAATATTAAATTTGTAAAACTAATCAAAATTGTAATGAAAGTAAATAACAAAAAATTTTACCAAATAGGAAATACAGTTTGTACTTACCGAAATACCTTGTAAACCTTTGTCACCGCTTAATCCATCCCTTCCGGGTGGACCAGGCTCTCCTTTTTCACCAGGAGCACCTCTGTCGCCTTTAATGCCCTTAATTAATTCATCCGGAATTGGACACAGACCTATTTAAAATAGAAATGATCAAATTACTCGCTGAGCACTGAAACGGTTTAGAGCCTGAAACGATACACGAATTCCAAGAAATATAAAGTATATCTACCGGGTTCTCCTTTATCTCCTAATGGACCAGGTTCGCCCTTTGCACCTGTTTCACCTCTTCGGCCTGGTTCTCCGTGTTCTCCTTTCACACTAAGACCAGGTTCTCCTTTTCGACCAGGAGCACATGGCCTTCCAGGAATACCATCTTGACCAGGGAATCCACGATCTCCCTAGAAACAATAACAGGATGAAAAGTTTTGAAAAATTATTTAACGCATTTGCTGCCTTAATCCGTATTTGTGGGTTACAAAAATATTTGTATATATTCGATAGATTCGATGATGATTCCAAAACGGGGAACTTTGTTAATAAAAAAATATATCATACGTGTATTTCAAAAATTAAACAAACATAAATTAAACAAATTTTTCATGAAAAACAGATTTTAGAGTATTTCTACATAATAGTACACGTATTTGATATTTTAAACACACTTTTCGATTAAACGCATCAAAAACCAATTAAAAATTATAGAATTACATAATTATTTTGAAATTTGAATGATAAAGATTGAGATCGCAACAACTTACAGCAATACCCTTGGGTCCTGGGAAACCTTCGAATCCCATTGGACCTTTTTCTCCAGGCGGACCAGGAAGACCAGGTGGACCATCTCTTCCTACCGGACCTCTCACACCTTTATCACCCTTTTCTACTTTAAGCATGTTTTCCGTAACCACTGCTGGAGTACCAGGTTCTCCTTGTGGACCTGCTGCACCAGGAATTCCATCTTTTCCCTAGTAATCGGAAATACACACTATAGTAACGATTTTCTATTACATAAGTTGACGACTCAAACGACTTGAATTTAAATAACTTGATAAACGTGTGCGAGTCTTTTCTTTCAAAATATTTCCTTGAAATACGAAAGGTGAAATAATGTGCTGAAAATACCGGAGGCCCTGGTGGCCCAATTGGTCCAGGTAATCCGTCGCTGCCAGGTTCTCCGGGGAATCCTCGTTCTCCAGCCGGACCTCGTGGTCCAGGAAGTCCAGGTTGTCCATCGAAACCACGATCACCTTTGATTCCTGGGAATCCCGGCATACAATCTATACAACGCCCTCCTATCTCTCCCTTCTCACCAGGTGAACCTGGAAATCCTGGAATGCCGTTTTTCCCTGGCGTTCCCGGTTCTCCTGGTAAACCAGGTTCTCCGGGCGCTCCTGGAATGCCATCCACGTCGCCAGGAACTCCACGCGGTCCTGCGTAACCGCGTTCTCCTTTTTGTCCTTTCTCGCCATCTATACCGGGCGCTCCATCCATTCCTTTGGGTCCCTATACACATTTGGTAATTTTCGAAATATTATTAACTTTCAAAATTAATATTAAATATCAAACGAATTAGAACTATCAAGCCAATCAAAATAACTGGCAACGGATTTATTATTTTTCTAATTAGATATTTAATCAACCATGTATAACATATTTAGATACGTGTTAAAGGCCTCTAAGTGACTCTAGTGTTAGGACTTGGACAAGCTTCGTTCTAAATAAAAACACATTTAAACGAATATAAAATATCCAGGAAGAAAAGAATTCTTGTATTAAACTTATTAAATATTCGAGATTGGATTCGTATTGAGTTCTGAATAAATACCCACCATAATCGACGCGCCTTTCTCTCCTGGCAGCCCTCGTGAACCTGCTAAACCTGGCGGACCATCAAATCCACGGGGACCTGTTGGTCCAGGGAATCCTGTGATGCCAGGTTCTCCTTTTGCTCCTTTTTCTCCTGGTAAGCCCTCTGGACCAGGAATACCTGCTAAACCAGGTCCTCCTGGTGGTCCAATAGGACCTCTTGGTCCTGGATCTCCGGGATATCCATCGGCACCGCGAGGTCCAGTGGGTCCTGGAAAACCTTGAGGTCCTTTTGGCCCTGGAGGCCCTGGCGTACCTTTCCCACCCTGCAATTAGTAATTAGAAATAAAGTTTTTATTTGAACAAATAGGATTTAATATCTCAAAAATAATTATTCTGTTATCATTATACTAACATTCTTGTCATCCTAACAATTCGGATGAAAAGTTCTAATGTATTTCAATTCTAAAAATGTATTTATGTTGCAAGAAGAGGTCATTTAATCTATTCGTTTCTTAAGAAGAAATACATACAATTAACGTTAGTGATACTTACTCCAGGTGGACCAGGTGGTCCTCGTAAGCCTGGAACACCCATAGACCCATCTCGACCTGGCTCTCCTTTCTGTCCAGGACGACCTGGAAGGCCGTCTAATCCGTCGTAACCTCGATCACCTTTGCGTCCAGGTGGACCTGGAGGTCCAGAGAAACCATCCCGTCCCTGAATATAGTAAATGTACAAATTAATTTACATCATCCTGCATTTTTACTTTATCATTAATGTAATCAGTAATGAGATTATATTGAATACGATAACCAAATATTGAAAAACTATCTAGACTTTAAAAATATCTATTGAAATATAATAATCATTTCAGATCATATAGATCCAAGGAGAACAACACGTTTAAATGAAAGGAATAAATATACTTACACGAATACCTGGTGCGCCTGGAAGACCTTTTTCTCCTTTCATACCTGCAGTACCAGGAATACCATGATCACCAATTGGTCCCTGTTCTCCTTTTTGACCATCCGACCCTCTTTCACCCTATCATTGCAAATGAAATAAAATAGATATAAAGAAACAAATCGTATATAATCGTACAATTGCTCGTTACATTTGCTTGCTACATTTTATATCCCCTGATACTTCATTTAGGTACTCTTTGACTATACAAATGCAAATTTTTATACTCTAAATTACTCATACATATATTTGCATTTTTTTTTTTTTTAACTAAAACATAAAATTTAAAACGCTATTGACAAAATCTATATACTCTTTGTTTATTTTAATTTTATAAATGTTAAGTATTTAAAAAGAATACCGTGTCTCCTTTTTCACCACGATCTCCCTGTGGACCTGCTATTTCTTCTCCTGGATGTAGAAAGCCGCCGACTGCAGGCGATCCAGGAGGTCCTTGCTCTCCCTTCTGACCTTTGTCACCTTTCGGACCTTCGAACGCAAGACCCATGTTTCCCTTTTCTCCTCTTGGTCCTTGTAGACCAGGCGGACCCTGAATACGATTAGTTGAATATTTTAAATCACGATATCGTACTATTATCGTTTAAAGACTAACCCTTCATCAATATAAGTGTTTTATTTGTCAATAGATAAAGAGTAGAGAAATTATTATTTTCAATGATTACAAACAATAACAGTATAATGGTATTATTGCAAACGAACGATATTAAAACGAACTTCGCTTTTAACACGGTTAAGTGTACAGTGAGTCACGAAAGTATTTACAAACAGTAACTTACATAAGGACCACGATCACCCTTAGGTCCAGGAAATCCACGCTCTCCTTGTAATCCTGGTTGTCCTGGAGGTCCTCTGACACCGTCGATACCCGGTTCTCCCTTTTGACCTACAGGGAACCTACCAGCGAACCCTGATTGACCTTTGTCTCCTTTGGGCCCTCGAGGACCTGGATAACCACGAGGACCTGTATCTCCAGGGCGACCAGCATGACCAGGTTCACCCTGAAAGATAATGGTCAAAAAAAAATGTTCAAATTTTCATTTTATACTATCGCATATTCTCATTTTTGCTTCAGAATTTCTCATAAATGCACAAACATCCGTATTCTCGTAATAAAAATTACTAATAAAAATAATTTGCAGCATGCGTACGTCTGTTCCATTGCAACCATCACGACCAGGTAGACCAGGAGCTCCGGGCGGACCTTGTACTCCAGGAACACCACTTATACCGGAAAATCCAGGTATACCCATTTTACCCTGAAAAAGTTATTGTTAATAATATATTATTGTATATTATTATAAACAAAAGCGAACGTTAATAGTAAATCAGTACATACTCTGTCACCTTTCGGACCGCGTAGTCCTTGAGGACCAGGGTCACCTTTTTCTCCCTTTGGTCCCAAAAGACCTTCTGTTCCAGGAAATCCTTTTTGACCTTTAGGTCCCTGTGGCCCCATTACACCTGGTGGACCCTGTGCACATAAATCAAAATGAATTAAAAATTCGCAAATCTAGTATAATATAAAAATTATATTCATTTAATTTGTTCCAACATTCTGTTGCACATATCTGTTATATTTTTGTCGTATAACTCACACTGAAACGAAATTTACATCGAATTACTTTCACCTCTGAATTAAAAACCCAACCATCGTTATTTAGTAGGAAACAAAAAGAATACAACAGTAACACTGATTTTATAGCTAATTCTCTTTCATTCGTAACTCCAAGATTTTCTTCGAAATTAACATTCGACATCGACGCCTCGTGTGCTTTTCTCGTATCATCTTGAAATATAATATCCAATTATGTCTTACAAGTTTGCATTTTCGTAATTACCGTAAAAAAAAAAAAAAGAAATGAATTTTGCGTACAAAATTCCCTTCGACGAACACTTACTCTGGAACCTTTCTCCGCGAAACATTTTGGCACGCAGCAGGCCGATCCGGTACAGTTTCGTTGTGGCTTGTATCCTGGAACTGGCACAACCGTGTAACTGCTCGGATAATTTTCCGAATCCCCGGCCGCGCCATATCCTCCACGTTGCCCTGAAGAGTATCCGCGTTGTCCGTAAGGATCTCCGCGTTGTCCGTAAGGATCTCCGCGTCCATAATCGTCTCTGGATCCATAATTTCTATCGTAGCCATCGCCAGAAGAATCTCTGGACCTTTGTTCTCCTCCGGCTTCTCCTCTTCCGTAAGAGTCTTCGTATCCTCCAGATCTTCCGTAAGGATCGCCAGCTTCTTGATTGTAGGGATCCAACGAGGCTTGATCTTGACCCTGGTTGTAGGATTCTTGATCCAAGCCTCCTAAGGGGAGAACATCGCTCGTGTTAAACGAATCGGATAAACGATCTATGAGATGGAAAGATGGGAATGAAACCCTATGAATTGGGACGCTGGTTTTCGTGTTTAACACCATGGCAACTAGTATCATTTTAAAAATAAACTATAATCGTTGCACCGAATGTTTATGCAAATTTATATTTTTCAAATATAGGCAGAATGTTATTTCATAGAATGAAGTCCCTAGATAAATATGACGATATTCGTAAGGGCTACAGATAGGAGGAAAAGAAGATGTGAAATGAGAAAAAGATTGTAAACGACTATTAACAAACGCGTAAATGAACCGAAAAATATAAATTTCGTTGACGTTAACATAAAGAAGTAACTTTAGCAGAAATCATAATTAAAAATAATTTTTCACCCAAACCCACGAGTTTGGAAAATTATAAAGCCGTGCAATTGCAGAATCATAAACGAGGGCCGACGAAAAGGTTTCGAAATAAAATGCGCGTTACTCGTCACAGCTCTATTTTGTGAAATTCGACAAATTTCTCGTCTGTTAAAGTTTTGTTCTTTCACGAAAATAATTCGTTCGAAGCTCGGACGACATCAGTTTTATGCCGTTTCAAAATTCAATTTTCTACCAGCCTATTAAATTTTATGGAACACCATAAACTTGTGCGCGCGCGCAATAACCGCTGGCACTATCGATTAATAGGAAACTATTACACAACGCTGTAAAGACAAAAGATAAATGTACGGTCCTGTTAATTAGTAGGCCGAGATTGAATTCGTAAATCTGGAGATATTGCGACGGAATCGTTTCGAAGGAAAGAAGCTGAGTGCTGTTTCTTGGAAAATTATTAACAAATAGCACGATTAATACAGCACATATTCTTACTACTCGTTTAAATTTTTAACACGATCGTTTCAATAAATTATTTCAACGTGCTTTAGCTTATTACATGACTTTACCTTTGTGTTATTTACATATTTATGTAAATCACGATGAATAATGTAAAGAGGACAAAGATGAAAATTGTGATAAGTGCATTTTTATTGATTTTTTATGATGATGATATGTATGATCAAAAAGAAACAATTGTTCGATGTGCCACTGGTTTATCACAGGTGTAAAGTTTTGTCAACGATCGATTAAATTTATTACCATAATTAGTTTGATATCCGCCGGAATCATCGGTTCTCTGATTATATTCATCGCCATCAGGATATCTGTTGTACCGATCATCGTAATTCTGACCTTGGTAGCCTTGGCCTTGGTTATTTAAGTACCGCCTATCTTCCTCAGAATCTATACAGTAGAATGCAAGATCAACTTACTTTATATTATGTCGAATTATCATAATATTATTCAACATTACAAGTTTCACAGGAAGAGTAGAATGTATTCAAAGTATTTAAACAGCACAAATGAATACTTACTTTCAATTAAGAAAGTAGAAAATGATAGAGGAGAAGCAAAAATTAACAAACAGATAATCAGATAAGTAAAAGTTAAAGGAAAAGTTACATAAAAATACGAAAGAGAAAATCAACTAAATGATTTATCCAGAGAAGAAAGAAGCAGAAAATTTTCGGAAAACGAGAAATACTATTTTAAAGCTTCAACGGAGGTATTTATTCGCGTTTGCAATACATTATTTCTAAAGATAATCTTCCATTTCGTCAGTGTATAATAGGGATATAAAAAGGAGTTATCCAGATATCCGTACATAGAATTGAAAATATTATCCAATTATACTTATCGGCAAGAGGTGCAGCGAAATTTTTGTTCTATGCAGAGAAAATCAAGAAGAGATAAACCCCGTCGTTACCTTCGTTGTTCGTAACAAAAGCTCTCCATCGTGGTGAAATATTATAATCGTCGTCTGTACTATTTGGTTTTCCAATATCACCT
The DNA here is from genome assembly GCF_041682495.2 of Bombus fervidus. Classification (NCBI taxonomy): domain Eukaryota; kingdom Metazoa; phylum Arthropoda; class Insecta; order Hymenoptera; family Apidae; genus Bombus; species Bombus fervidus. The sequence continues at coordinate 1,763,458 of NC_091532.1, forward strand.
CGTCCAAGTGGAACAACAGGCGGAGGATTGTACGACCATGATGTGTGATTATATTGCTGGAAAAGAAAAAGATATACAATAGAACAGAGATTTATTTGATGACTTGTTCGAAAGGATGTAACATTGTTTAATTGTAAGAGAGCATTCGTTTTTGTTTTTTATTGCAATTATAGCGATCTTTTAACGCGTTCGCTGCCGCGGTACGTTCACGAAAAATCCTATCCTGTTATTTCTACGATATATTTAATAATACTATACACTTTCATCGATTTTCACGGTAGACGATAAGCCCCTGAAATGCAATTTCTTTCCAATCAAGCACGTCGGTTATACATATTCGTTTATTTCGTAGTTTGGAACAATTAAATTTAAATTAATCTTTTACGCGATATTTATCGATTGCGCGTTTTTGTTATAAAGACGGTGCTAAAACATTCAGAAAATTATGACTTTCCAAGTTGAACGGTAAAAATGAGACTGAAATATTTCGAGTAACTTACGAAATAAATTTTGAATTTACGTATCTTGTACAACTTTGTACAACTTGAAGTTTCTTCGATATAAATCAATTATCTACTCGTCAGTAGATCAAGTAATCGATTAGAATCAATCAGAATCGATCAGAACTCAGCAATCGATAAGAAGACGCGCGATAAACGTAAATATCGATTGAGCTGTAGATCTTGCAGATCCGATGGTATTGACTGAAGGATCTATAAACTACTTTACCGACGGAGTATGACCAATCGTTCATAGACACTAAATTGATCTAATTTGATGAAAAATGCAATTTTCGAATACGTAGTTGCTTACCAAAAGAGGTAAAGGAGTTTAATAGAGCGTTCTAACATAATTACGATTGTTATCACATTGCAATTATATATACAGAACAAATTGATCAAACGCACTAAACTTTGTTCGACAAATATTTGCGTATGTATTGACTTCTCTGAAAAGAATAGTATGACTGTTATTCTTAGAATGTACAAGTAACTTTTTCACTTTGTCAACTAAAAGTGAAATAAATAAATTAACAACGTAACACGTATCGGTACTTACTGGCTATATTCGACTTAAATTTAATAATTGATCCAGAATAATAAATGTGTATATACATGCAGGCTGTGTATAGAAAACGATTAGATTCGGCACAAACGAATTAAAATGACGTACGGGATAGTACGCGGAATAAAAATTTGTCGCGAATTTTAATTCTATAAATTACAAAGGAAAAAGGAACATACAAATAAAAAATGTTTGATATAATACGACTTGACGATTAAGATAAAAGTCGTGTTTCGTGCTAGAACGAGAAAGCATAGCTAAGCGTATGTATCAAATACCTAGATATGAAGACTAAAAACGTTTTCAAGAGGATCTTCTTACATCTTAATATTTAATAGGTACTTCTGAGGTTGCATCAACTGTCGATAAGTTATCAGCTACGCTTCTTGTATGACAGAGCACATTTTACTTTTTATCGAAATGTTTAATTCGAATTTCGATAATCTACGTTTTACGGCGATATTAAACAACGATGTATAAATTTAACCAAAAAGTAAACTCCATAAATCGAAAGTATCAGGATCGTCGCTTAAACCTTCCATCTATTCTCTAAAATATCTTCCAACTGAAAAATCACGTAACATCTCAAATACACTGTGCAAACACTCGCAAGGTGAACGTTAACACGATCGGTACAGCGTAACCACGAATCTACCAAAATGTTTAACGACTCGCAAACGCATCACAAGTGCATCGTACGTACGTATAATAGAGCGACATCTTTTTCCAAGAGATATCTTTGAACACACGCGGACCAATTTCTATACCTCGATCGCTGATCTAGCCCTGTCCGCGTACGGCGACTATGTTATACAAATTAGCTCGATTCAGTCGATGCGTCATCGCGTTCGCAGAAAGTCATTGTCTTGCCCTCGTTTTCACGTTTTATCCTTTTTAAGTTTCGGAATGGTACGCGCTGACAGGAAGCGCGAGAGATAACGCTTCGCCCGTTATCGTTTCGAAGTGACGCGCCGCACGCTGTTCCTCTTTGGATCCCTTTCTGGCCAGCCTCTCTGCCGCGCCTTTCCCTCGAACATTTCCCTCGAAAAAGCTGAATGAAATAGTACGGGCTTTATCGAAACGAAAGATAATCGTGTCACGTCGATGCCATGCATCTTGGCAAACTGCGACAAGAGAAGCAGCAAAAGTCTCGAAAATTCTAAAGGCCAACAATTTTATCACCGTTTGCAAATGTATATGTCTACTTAGCGAATTCGATGAGTTACGAATTCAGAGGAGGATTCGCGAGAGAGATCATAGAAAATGTTTATGTACGTATTGTAATAATTTTGTGACTTTTGCTAAACGTATTTATCGATTAAGAATCGTTTATTCTTCCAGCAATTTGTAGCGGATCATACGTCGTAACAGATTCACATAATTTGTCGAATCTTCATCCTGAATTCTAATAATACGAAGCGATACAGACATCTGGACGCTGATAATACGATAATTCGCAACGACCTCGTCACGAGTTACACGCGAAACTGATTTACTGACATCACTGCTGAAAATATGTACAGGATTATGCCTTCTCAATTCTGTGATGCAAGAATACGAAGTCTTGCTACGGATATGTCGAACTTTTTATAGAAAATCATATAGTTAAATCATTTTTATAATTTCTATTAATTCTTACGATTCTATAAGATAAATTAAACGATCCTCGAATTGTCAACCAACAGTCTAAGTACGTAAAGTTCTTCTACTCTTATTACATTTTGATCCCATTCACGTTTAATTGTTGATACAACTCTGAAACGCCAATTAATTAGTATCTTCTAGATTAATCTTTTATTTGTATAATTATTAAACGATTATAATCAATCTGCTTTAATAAATGGAGTTCGATGTTGTAGGAAATTAAACAAAGTCAGAATTTCAGATGTAGTAGACAGATCAGCGGAGATTGTAGTTGTAATTTGAGATTAAAGAAGTTGCTATGAATACGAAACATAATTATCATACGATAATGTACTTATTTCCAAACAATGAATCATAGATATTACGTAGCGCTTAGCGCTACATTAGCTTTAAATTATTCCATTTATCTATAATTTATGCATGGCATAAAATAGAAAAAATATAAGGAAGAGTATTTATTACTATGACCACATTAAGATAATATTATCAAAAGTATAAAAGTTGGAAAAAATGTTTATTTCTGAGCTAGTTTTTTATCTAACAACTTTGTTATTTAATTAACGGGCACAAAGCAACATAAAACCTTTCCGAAATACAATCACCGAATACTAATTGCTTAGATCACGCATGTTATTCCATATTCGCTATTCTTACCATTTAGAATTAATTATACAATATTCTGTATCGACGAATACAAGTTACAATTGTAATTCTAGCAAATTTCAAAATTCAGCTTATTTCGATTTACCGTGATATTACATATTTCATTTCGAATTGCAATTATTTAGAATTAATTTGCACGTACGTTGCCTTCATAGAAAACGACAAATTACCAGCCTCATAATGCTCAATCCCAAAATACTGGAAAAATAATAATCAACAAATATAATCTCCATTCTCCTCGATTCGTAAAATGAAACTCCGCTCGATACTATCTACAGTAGAATATCTATATCTACGCAAACATCGCAAATTCTCTTTCCTTGCAACGACAGATAACGACGAGAAACATGCATCTACCTATAGATCTCGTACGCCAAGTTCGAAAAATCGAGAAATTTATTCGAAGAAATATTCCAATAGTAGAATCTCCGTTTCCTCCTTTCGACCAAACCTCCAACCAAATTATCATCAACGTCACACGCATCTCTATCCTCGAGCATCCACGAAAACGACTCAATCTACACGGCCATTTCGTTCAACGAAGCCAGCCCAATTTTCTTATTCTAGATACCGGGACTATCTTCTCGTGACGGTTCAAGAATCGTTCCTTTTATCGCGTTTCTTGGCCTCCTTCGTGAATCCGCGATTACGTAACCAATCAGCCATCGCGTTCCAGCTTGGATCCCGAACGATCCTTTTTTCCTTCGATCCTCCGTCATTCCTGTTTGTCAACTTCACCTTGCTGTATTCCTCGTTTCATTCGCAGGGGCTGCTGCGATAAACAGGCAGCCCCACTTTACAATAATTCCACTAAGCCGATAGAACTCGAGTCACAATCGATTAAAATCAAATCACTTTCTGGAACGTGCTATAAATTAACAGTCAACCGATATCCGCGTTAATAATTTTCAACGTTTCTTCGATATGACGAACCGTTCGGGCGTCACATCGATCATCCGTAAATTGAAAAGAACAAGAATGTGACGATGTTACCGAGCAACGTGTATTTCAACAAGATTAATACGGTGTAGGACGAGGCTCGCCAATTCGTTGGTCAGCGATCTTTATAATCTCGATGGACAACGCGTATTCATAAGAGCCAAGTGTGATATATGTACGTTAATACGATGAAAGGAACCAAGTAATTTACTTTGTCGACAACATACACGGTATGGCGAGTTGAAAACTACGGCAGTGAATATTAAGATTTCGAGAATTAAGATTCCCGTCCCTTTAATTTCATAACTGAGTTATAACTTTACTCTCTGCAATGATACGTTTTCATGGAATGAATTCTTACAACGATAAACGCTATTTTAGGAAAAATAGCGACGAACTGACTCGTATCGCTATGATCCTTACGAGTCAGTCGTGCGAGAACGTTTTTAAATTCAAGGGTCGAAATAATTAATACGAAACATTTTTCAATGCATTTTCAAAATCATTTGTCCTATATAGTACACATAAAATCACAGGTTTCGTGAAAAATGGTATCGCGGTCATGTTACGAGTGATAAATTACAAGCAAAGAAAACTAAATTACTTCGTTCGGTAAAACTGTTATCGCGAAACGTGCAATAAGAATCGTTATCAACGTTGATCAAAGCCTACTTACACAGGCCTTTATACTGTTAATTACCGCGTTCGGAATTTCGTTCGATGCGATTTATCCGGCGAATAACGCTATCTTTAAGAGTTTTTAACGTGCAATTGACTTCACGACGATCATCATTAATCCCACCGCTCCGTAAACCCGTTCCTCTGACTAAACACTTTCGCTACGGCACAAGTGGTTCCCGCCTCGCGAAACAATTTTTCACGTTTCACGCATCACCGAGCATGCACGAGACGCTAAAATTTAAACCTCGCGTAATAGCAGCTTGCCAACTGTAAAAGGTACAGAAAGAATGGAACGTTTTACCATTACAGCCGGTATAGAGGTACCTCGGCTGATGCATCCGAAACATCAAAGAGACATAATCGGCTAATCGATTCGTGTCATCGTAAGTCACGAATATTCTACGAATGAAAGTGTAGAATGCAGCTGCTAACGATATACGAGTAAAACAGTCAAAATAAATATGCTTCTCATCCGGCGAATTTGCTGTGCAAACTTCTTAATCCTATGATGTCAGGTAAAAGAAAGAAAATACGACGAGAACAGAACTACTGTTCAAGTCTGCGTTTAACGTAAAGTAGGATGTTTCGTAATAAAACTAAAATACCTTGAAAATGAGCAACATTAGGATTTTTACTTTAAAGAGTTGCAAAGTTATTGTTATAATCGATATTTCGTTATTTTGATTTGGAATGCTTCTTTTTTTTTTTTTTTTATTTTACTTAACTTGGATTTCGACATGTAGAAACGATGAATTTTTATTGTATCCAATTTCTTTCCTTTTCTTTTTTTTTTTTTTTTTTTGTTTCTTTTTTGTTCTGCCCCCACGCTTCGATGGAAAAGAGAATTGAAAGAAATCTTACTGCCCTCAAGAAGATTCCGTCAAAATGTTTCATCAAGCTATAATACTCAAATTTTTGATAATCCAGACCTCGATCGAGTGCCCGAACTTTGGGACAACTAATTAATCGCACCAACTATTCTCGAGAAATTGCAATTTCTACAATTCGAAAAGTTCTATAATTTCCACGCTTTTCGTCTGTTTTACGTTATTACAATAGTATACGTGTACCATCGTCGTAGATTCCCGCAACAAAGGATAAATTTTAACGGTACATGGACTAAAATCGGATCGCGTAGCGAATAGCAAATATCTACGTACACAGCTGCATTCGACCATAATGATGGTGTAAAGGTTAAACTCGATTCAACCCCAAAACGCAATCTACCAAACCCAATAACCTCTTGCAAGAACGAACGTACGGTCGTGGAGAGCCAAAAAGGACGATTAAGTTCTTTAGACGATGGTAATCCAGCCGCGGTCAATTCCAAACTATTTTCAATAGTGACTAAGCTGGCTTATGCGCTTGTACGCGCTGTACACGTGTACGTGGCGTAATAAAATTACACAAAGCGCGGTTACGGCGTCTCGTAGGCGAACTGGTCGCTAACAGACGGCTGCCCTATTTCGGATTTAACACCTTTCCGTCGTTGGTCGACGACAAATCTGCTGAAACGTTCTTATCGCATCTGCGACATGATCTTCGCGTTATCGACCGCGTGCCCGATGCACGGCTGCTCGGAAATAAGTTTGCTAAAAGAGAAATAAGAACGCTGGAGAACAATTTTTATCTCTACGTGTATATAGCAACATTATCGAAAACAACGTACTGGATAATTTAACAAATTTGAAGAATTTTTATCATAACCTTCTATCGAATTATAACGAAACGATAGAAAGATAATGTCTCCGTCCTTGGATACCAAAGGAATTAAGAAGAAATAATAATATTCGAAGCTCGTTAAACGATAAAACAATTTTCTCTGTTTCGGTGACGCAACGTTGAAAGTCACAGATAAAAGGCAAAGAACAGGAAATTTTTATTCTTAGATGGATAATTTAACTCTGTCTGTCGTGTTCGTAGAATATAGCGTAGGTTTGTTACTATTTATCGTGGTATTTAGAAAACTCGTTCGTGAGATATAAGCATGAATATTTAATTACTCTGGAAGTCTGTAAAAGTTATTCGAAGAATTCGTTAGCGGAAAAGATAACAAATTTGTATATATAGGAAAAATTGATCGAAAGAAGAGATACGGTGCGAATTCTATAAAAATACGCTAAATTTTCTTGTAACTTTCGACAGGAATTTTTCGAACAAGCTGATACTTTCAAAAGTAGTTTATCAAAATTGTATCGATTTTGCGAGGGATCGATGGAAAAACGGCGTTTTGGAGCAGTTCGTCGAAATAGTGATATGGCGTGCTGAAGAGACAATTTCTAGAGTGGCATAAAGCATTCCTTGGAACGATTCGGTGAAATATGACGTGCAATTGGAGAACAATTTCTTGTTATCGTTGCTCGAAATCGAGTTGTGTAAAACCGGTGAACAGTTTCGCGTAGCAATTTATCGAAAGTACCGATATCCTATTGAGATGAAGATTGAGTTTTTGAAACAGTTCGTTAGCCATGGTATCGTTATTATATGGAACTGCAGAATGCTCCTTTTTCTACGATTCATCGAAATTGCGTTATGAGAGAAACGGATTTCCTTTTTTTCAAGTAGTATATTCAACTTGTAAAGCAATTACTTTTTCACAAATTTGTATTATTCGCTATGATTCTATTAACGTTATAAGTAACGTATTATCGCTATAAATATATGATACACATCGTCTCATGTCACTGTTTTATAAATATCGTCTAACACAAACGATATATTATACCGACTTTGGATTAATCGATCACTATCGATCATAATACAATAACAAAATATGCTAGCTATTTAGCTAGTATGTACTAATTGCTTAGGAACTACAACTTGAGCAAGTAACCTTGAGCTAACTGATCAAGCTCACTTCCAATTATATCATCCAACCTACGTTAGTGTCATCTAAAGATAAAAGATGCCTTCTAATTATTAAACAACTACAGTTCCTATTAATTACAACTGTGACCATGACTCGGCAGACGCGCGATTTAATTAACAAAACCAACAAATGATCGGAGGAATCCCATACGATTTTCGAAACAATTCCATCGATTTCGTTCGGCAGACGGATAGAAAAACTCTAAAGTCTGGCAAGCATTTCCGCGGAGGAACGTAAGAACGTAAAACCACAACGACGCGATGCGACGCGACGCGACGCGACGCGACGCGATGCTCCGAATGATTTAATCGCGTGGGCAATGAATGTGCTCGCGCGAGTCGTACGCGTTACGCCAGCCAAAGATCTGTCGACCTTCGGATCGAGCTTTTTCGCCCTCGCAACTCCATCGGTTCTCGAACGTGCACAGTGCACACAATGAAGCGAACAGAGGAGGAAAGACAGAAGGTCGGAGAGCACGCGCCACGAAACGCGATCCTCTCGATTCGCGGTTGACTTTTTAGTCGTTCGATGCAACGCTCCATGCACGTGCGTTGCGTGCTCGAATGTACCAACGCAAAGGCGTAATCGATGAATGAATCGAACAGATCGCAGAGATCTTCTCGTTTTGTCGGCGTCGAACGATATACAGGGTGAGAATGTTTCACGAATCGAGAGATTATCGAAATTAAAATGATGCTTGTACGTACCCCACCAACTATCCCGGCCAGGAACACTGCGGATGCGACGAATCTGAAAAGACAATTTTTCCTAATAATTCTATGAAAGTGGAAATTATCATTTTGTTAGTTCATTCGCGTTACTGTAGATTCTCGACAATTTAGAAAATTTCACACTAAATTTCTTGAGTTCATTTTGTTAATAAATCTGAAAAAGAAAATGAAGCTGCTATATAAGTAACTTTACAAATATTTATATCGTTTGTTTGAACGAAATCCTCGGTTTCCAAAAGTTCTACCGTAGAAGCATCGATAAATTTTGTTGCGTAACGATACGAGTAAAGTTCTGTAAAAGAACGTTGTAGCCTATAGCTCGTCGCTCGTCGATTCACTAATATCGTTCGTTAGTAAATTATCGTGTAAGCAGACTTAAACGTAATAAAACATGGACAAATCAAAATTTTATTTTCTTATACCTTAACGCCGAAAATATTAGAAAATATTAAAGAGAAGGTGGAGAATTTATTCAAGAGAAAGGAAATAATAATGTGTAAAATATAGAGATGCGGGAAATTTGGAGAAAGTTACGAACGAAAGTGTAAAATGTAAAATTAGGAGGTTTCGTTGCAAAATACAAGAGGAATTTTCCAAGAAATCTCTATCGCTTCGCGTATCGGGTTAAAAAAAACAGACAAATAGGTACATACGTATCGAAAGAAGAGATTAGAGAAATAGGTCACGGTAGAATCATAAAGAATTTTATTAGTCTCCCGCGACACCGCAAGCATCGACTATATTTTAAATATAAAAATCTGCCATCTGCATAAATAAAGGGGTCCGAAGAAATATTTCACAGCACTTGGCGCGAGACGTATCGAAAACTAATCTACGCGCGATTAACGCAAAAATACCGATCGGATGAACGGAAGTCTTTCGTGATACAAAGCACGAGACGGTGCCAGGTTCTCCGCCAAAAGGATAATTGACCATAAATACACGCGGGTTTCGTCCTTGAAATCCATTCGTCGATCCGTCGGTATGTAACGGGGGGATGAAAGTGCCCCCTCCGTGCATCGTTGAAATACTCGTGGCGCGTGCACCGAGGGAGAACAAGCACGGAGCAATTAAAGAAGAATAAAAGGATCGACTGAAGAAAGATCGATGGAACGGGAGCAGGTACGAAAGGCAGGTCTAGGCAGGGTGACCGCAAAAACTAAGATGTCTCGTGGAACGAGAAGAAGAGCACGTTATTCGACGCGCAACAGTAGTTCGTCAGAGTTCACGGAGGTGAGATATGTATCTCGAACAATGCTTCCGTGTCACGTTGGTGGAAAAGCACAATACGAGCAACACGGTTACCGAATGCACGTGTTCGCGCAATATAGAGATCATTGACGTAACAACAGGTTGACGAACCAGTAAGATTACCGCGAAGGAAAACGAGTAAGAACGGCGAAAAAGAAGGAAATGGCAGAAGAGGAAGAAGAAGAAGGAGTAGAAGAAGAAGAAGAAGAAGACGAAGAAGGAGAAGAAGAATTATAAGGAAAGTAAGGAGAAAGGAATTTTGGAAAGAAGAGAATAGTAAAATGAATCGCAACTCACCGCAATCCCAACCGGGTCATTTCGACCTCCCTATTCCGCGACGGGTCTAGGGAGCCGAGGAGCACAGGCTAGCACAAGCACCGCACGGACAGACAGTCACAAAATATCGCGGGGAACCCGGCACCGAGTAGACGTGGTGTGTGGACCGTCCCATCCAGGGAGGGCTCTGAATGAACTCGGGTGGAGGGAAGGAAGGTGGAGGCGGCCGCCGAGCCACGCCAGCTAGAATTCCTCCGCCGAAAGGATCGGGAGAGAGGCTTCTCTCGATTCCGCGAGAGCTCGTGTGCTCTCACACTGTGTTCAGAGTCTGTGCCTCCCCCGCTCTCTCAGTGCTCTCCGCTAACTCGCGGCCAAGAGAATCGAACTCTCCAGCCTGCCTCTGCCAACTACGGGACCAGAAGATACCACCAGCAGCAGGGCGCAAGAAGGAAGGACAGAGGGAGAAGCCGAAAGAGAGAGGAAGGGAGGAAGGGAAGAGAAGAGAAGAGCGTGTGCGTGGTTAGAGAGGGAAGTAAGCGGAGAAGAGCGCGTAGAAGAGTAAGCAGAAGCAGAAGAAGAGGAAGAGAAAAAGAGGAAGAAGTCGGAGGGAAGAGGAGCAGCAGAAGAGAAAAAGGAGGAAGAGGAGGTGGCAAAAGAGGAGGAGAAGGAAGAGAAGGAGAGGATTGCTGACCGGGTCGAGGCGAGCTCGATCGCGCGTCGCACGAGGACTGTTGCACGGTCTCAGCCGATGTCGATCGCGCCGTAGGTCTCTCTGGCTCGAGCGAACTGAAGCGAGAACCGGCGAGTAGAGAGCGAGAGGGGAGCATTTACCCGCCACCGTGACGCGGTCGGACGCGCAAGGATACAGCTCCACGAAGAGGAGAAGAGAGAAGAGCGCCTCCTCCACCGCTGACTTAGGCCTGTCTGGGTGCGCGAAGCGGCGACCGATCGGGAGGACGGGCCAACCGGGCCGTCTGTCTGGCCCTTCGACACGCGCTGCGTCGACAGGCTGGCCGACCAGCCACCGCATCGTTTTCCAACCACACGACACGACATCTCTTAACTACACACCAGAGAACTCGGAATCCGAGCACAAGTGTGTACCGTACGAACGAGACGTTCGAATAGCCGGATCAGAGAGTATCGGCTATTTCGCGGGCTGCCGGCCTATTCGCAACTCTCCACCGACGTAAACAGGTAAACGAGGGGGAAAACGAAGAAGGAAGAACGAAAGGGACAAGGAGGAGGAGGAGGAGGAGAAGAGTCGGGCACAATGCGGCCTAGGGCCGCGGCGACGTCAACCAATGCAGCCCGCGGGTTACGTCCGTTCCCGGTTGTCCTGCGAGTCACCTGCGTCCTTGCCCTACTGGTCGTCACGTGGATACCGGTCACCGAGGCTGTGGTGAGTGAGTCCTTGAAATATCCCAGTTACGTACCGTTCGCTCGTAGACAAAGGGCTTCTCCACAGATATTCTGTCTAGCTTCTAGGATTTTTACACGAATCGCGTATCTTCTAACGAAACAGTGTTCCATTCTCGCTTCGCTGGTTTAAGCAGTGCTGCACTTTGTTCTACCGTCATCGTTTAACATCGTCGCGCGCGTTCATTGTCGTAGCTTAGAAAGAGAAAGAGAGAAGAGTGGAATTAACGTTCATTCCGCTAAAGTGTCATTTATCCAGTGATGTTACCGGTCGTACGTACCTTCGTATTCGGTTCTTTCGATAGCCATTTTTATTTGCAATAAAACGCCCGATTCGAGTAATCATTCGCTATTCGCTAATATCGATCGAGAATGAACGAACTCTCATTACGACCTGTAGTATTGATCGACCGAACTACCGGTTCGTTTAGCACGATTGCGCAAGAAATCGCTGTACCAAAGGAGGAAGATACAGACGGAAGAGAGGGACAGACAGACAGACAGACAGACAGACAGACAGACAGACAGAGAGAGAAACAGAGAAAAGAAGGAGAAATGTATTTCGCAGAGTTATCGCGAATTTTCACCATTCGAAACGGGGCTGATCGAAGTTGGCACGCGAGAAATTCTCCGAAGCAAGTTGCCGGCCTCATTTCCGGTAGGCCGCTGTTATCGCGTAGTATCTGAATACGTGATGCCACGAGACCTTTCTTTCGCGCCACGAGACCTAGAAAGTCGATAATAATTGAACGCTGTATCGTACGTGGGTACGTTTTATGAACGTAGGTGAGGACAATTTAACGCAAGACGACGTAACGTCGCTCCATACTTTTAGGAACGTAAATGCGAACGACGATTCCGCGGCACATGCGCGTGAGAATGTCGGCTATGCGTTGATCTACCATCGATCTCTATCGATTGCGTGGCAAATATGACTCTACTCCAGAAATTCAGCACGCCTCATTTATCATTCGCACAAAACAGTTTTCGCGATGATAAACTTAATTTTATAATATCGCACATTTTACGTAATAGTCGAGCTTCCAATTCTGAATCAACTATTCGATTTATCGCATTATCGCTTTCTTCTCAAGTATCTTCTCTCTTGGCTTTGATGCCAAGTTAATTGACATTATCCATATCGAAGATTTTACAAACAAAACTCACCTCCTAGTAATTTCTTTGTAATAAAATGATTTATTCTATTTAGTACGTCATTATCTTTTCAAATTTTTTTCCTTCCTCGTATTTATACAACTAACATTGAGTTATTAGGTATAGAAAATGATATGATGTTAGAGTTTTTGAGATTATTAAGGATCATCTATTTTTCAAAACAACAGGATACGTATACGTACGAGAATGTGATGTTGGCGTTTGATCATTTTTAAAATTACCTTCCAAAGTAATACTTACTTGTATCTTGCTTAGCATTTAATCTTAATTACATTTACTTAATATCTTACCTTATATTTACTTTATTTAGATCTAACTTTATATCACGGCTAATCTCTATAGTTAGAAATTTATTCATTTATAAACAGGTACGGAAGAACTTTAGAATATATTACCGAATACAAACAAAAATCAGTAGACTGCTTGGAATAATATTTTGATTGCATTGGTACGTGTTAATATTTTACATAAGCACGATGTTCTGATCAAATAAACCAGAAAACGTCTGAATTTCATTATGTATGCCGACTAGTGAGATAGTTGACTGTGTAATTAATTCCTACAATGCTCTAGAAATATGGGTCGTATCATCTCCGTATGTGGATTTAGTTCAAATTGTTTGCGGAGAATTTAATCAGTTTATTAGCACTTCTGTGAAATCATTCCTGTAGTCCAAGAATATCGATTAGATTAGATTAGATTTCTGCGACCTACTTGATGCAAGAATATTCAACTTTTCCGCGAAATTTTTTCCTCGTTTATTTTCGTAAAAAAAAAAAGCGTTTAGAAAAGTATACTACACATAAAATATACTCTAACATTCAAATTCAGTATTTTCATTCGTCAAAGTCATCAATTTTCAACACGATACTAGGAACTGTATGGATCGAAGTGTGCAACATCAATTTATCTTATAGTCGTGATTCGATCAATATGATTTTTTTTTTTTTTTTACGGAAGAAATCAACAGAAAATTGAAGAAAAAAGAAATTCGAAAATAATAATATTCCGAAATTGCAAAAAGGGACGAAGAAATAACTTTTATTCAGTTTCTTCGATAATTGCATCTTTTTTAATAATGATATATTGAGTAATTATAGTACCCCATTTTATATAATTATATTTCAAGAAATTACAGAATTCCAGAAAGCATCTTATATCATTTCCCCCAGTTCTTGAAATCGTATTATACTAAACATAAGGGAAAAAAGTAGATATTCGGTATTTCGAGGATGTATGTATAATTATATACATACACATAAACCGCACAAACTGCCTCTCTCGGCAACTTGAGTTTACGTGTGGCTCGTGTGTGATGTCACAAACCGTTAAAAGCGTTTATCTTGAGAGCAGAGGTTATGAATAATGTATACGAGGATATTTTTACAATTATACAGACAGTTACGCAACGGTGTAATCCTGTTATGTAACCAATTCGCGTCTTGCGTGTGATAAATATTGGGTAATATTCATTGATTGCTTCTCTTATTTGAACTTCTCATTCATTGACTAAACGATAGTGAATTAACTTGCGACATTAGAGCGGTGCAAATACATTTTACAATGTTGATTATCATCGTTTCCAAAATTATGCTGCGCGTAAAACTAAGTTCTCTGTTAGGTATAAATGCAAATTTTTAAACAAGAAGAAATGTTTACCTGAAAGTAACTTTGTAAACTTTACAGCTTTTCATTCAGTATATAATTAGTTTGTCGATTTTTTAAAGGAAATCTAATTTTTCCATTAGCACATTCCCAATATGATTAAATTTGTTAATCACAGGCAAAGAAGAAAATATCAATATATTTTAAATACAACGAAAATATTCGACAAATTATAAATCTTACGGAGAGTAATAGAAATTCAAAGGTAATTGTACCCCTTTTATATATAGCCGTCACGTCAGGGCACAGCCCTCTAGCAAATAGCACTGTGTATAACACATGTGTTAAATCCAGTTATTAAAAGCACAAGTACCAGTGACGTCAGTACCGATGCTGATGGCTAACCATTACAAACAATCGAATTTGAAAGCAGAACAGCTTCTGTTCTCAACTACGTATATGACGAAAAAGCTTGTTAAAAGTATCATTTTTTTTTTTTTTTTTTTTTTTTTCATTTTTTAGGTTGATGATATCACTTTGCTGCCGTTTCCGGTCTATTTGTAATTACAACACTTGTGCAGCTGCACTTGTGCCACTCTCAAGTTCTTTAATTATCTCATATTTAGTTTCTATAATTAGCACTGCGTGCTTCCGTGCTGACCACACTATGATATTGTACGCAGCATTGCATTATTAGATTCATCCTAAATTATGTGTATGCACATCGCTACAGCGTATTGTATTACAATGAAATGAATATGGATCGCTCCATCCCGTGCAGCTTTATAGAAGAGAAGATATTTGGGGACTAAATTGCATATCGTATTACGCTATACAATATTTTACTAGAATTAATCTATTAAATAAGGAAAATTAATTTCTCATTCGTTGGATAGTTAATATTAACAGAGATTATACCTGCAATTGCTAAATACCAACAATTTCATATTATTTTCTACGATTCTATTATCCTTTTGTTAACATTTATTATATATTCTTTTTTTACTTTCCAAGCATTTAATTACCTCAAATTTTAAAGAAGCTTCCATAGCAGACATAGCGTGGAAGCGAAAGAAGAAAATATCTTATTCAGAAAGAAGGATGAAAGTCTGCGAATAATTCCGCAGACGTGGTTGTTCTGATATCAGTTGTATCTTCCTCTATCTCGTTGAAATCACCCGGTGAACAAGCGTGTAGGCGATTTCGACGCCTGAACGGAGTGCACATCCTTTACGGGGCATAAAAGAAAATATGTCGACGTGTAGGGTGGCGACATATACGACAATAACGGGGATGAGAATGAAATAAACGTTAGGTCAAAAGGTTTATGCACCTTTTTTGCTCCTTCTAGGTTGCCGACAGTGGCCCGTTATGCTGGCAAGTCATTCAGTATCGTGAGAAATCGTTCGATAGGGTCGGTTAGGTCTCGTATTTCTTCTTTCATCTTTAGACTGTTACTGATCGATGTGACAATGAAAATGTATAAATCTGTCTTCTAGTTGTTGTGTTGTGCGTTTAGACCGGGAAACGTTCGAAGAATAGCCAGTTTTTGAGAAGAAGGCAACAAATAAGGATGACGAGGGATATCCTTTTACTATTTTATCATTTGTTATTTGTTATTCTGCTATTCCGCCAAACTGAACGAAATGGTTCTTACTATTATACGTACTTATATCATCATTTATTTACATCATATACTTGAATCACTTAATGGCAGTAATAAAATAAATGAAATAGACAAAAAATCTCTCAATGGGAATTTGCTATTCTTAGAGCAAAGATTACGTCATAAGTATTTTAACTTAAGCAAAGTTTTTAATAGAGACGTTAAAAAATATCGGCAGCGTTTGATTGCACGTGCTGCAACGATCACAGGTTATTCCAAAAGTCCACGGTGAAACTGTAATACAAGGCTGTGTTACCTTGACTAATCGAGAAAGCTTGCATCCGAGACACGCGATACAGCTCTGGTTAAACACTCGTTCACGTGGGCCGTTATTACTAAATTATGCGTGAAAGAGAGACACTTCGTCATTGCTACCTTACACGAAATACCAACAAATAATTCATTCTAGCCGCTCGAATTATATTAATATCACATTTAACATTCTAGTTAAATTAATAGACTCGTAAATGCTACTTCTCGCTGTAAATGCTTTTACGATACCATTTTATGGTTCTCGGATCTTTTCTTTCTAACAATAGACGATTTTACTAGGTTTTATTATTAGAAAGAACAGAATATTTTTAACATTTACATTCATCGTTATGTTATGGTTGAATTAACGTTATAAAATTTAAAATAAATTACACATCTTTTACAGATGATCGATCTGCTTCAAATTATATCGAAAATTAACCAATTACTTTTATGAATTACATATCCGGTCTTGATTATTTCGTTAATTTTTCATATAAAAATAATTGAAATTGTCGAACAATATATAAATCGAACAATATATTGAACAGAAAACGGTCATTTCCTCTAGACGAGCAATATTATGAAATAATTCACAACTTCGTTCACGATATCTGTATTTCTGTTGCTCTGTAGGAAGAGTCTGCCTCTGATAACGATAAACTTTTCCTGTTGTTGTCGCGTGGAGACAATCACCACGCGAGGATGCGCAACTCATTTGGTCTTCCTCGTCGCGTAGAGCAACCCTGTTCATGACAAGATAAAAATTTGCATACCATTGCATTCACATACACAGGAAAAACCTGCTGATTCATCTTAATTAAGTTAAAAAGATTTATCGTGTCGTTTTTTACTTAGAAATTTTGATAGCGTATCCTGATTCTTTCATAACTGCTGTTATTAATTATGTATGTATCTTAATAATTTTATAAAAGTTTTATAAGAATAGATAAAATGGCTAAGTAAACGATATAGAAATATTTTTCCTCCGAGTTATAATTCTTCGCTGAGAGTGCAAATGATTATTAACTCCGAACAGAGATACTTTGAAAATATCAAAGCTATTTCTTCTAAAATTCAATAATATATTTGACTAAAACTTTATAAATAAATTTATTCGTCGTTTCTGTTGACAATAAAAGTAAAATTATAGCTTACTTTTTAACCGATATTATACCGCTCTCGATTAATTTGACCAACGAATAATAATAACTGATAGAGACCGAATTTTAAGCAGGACCACGTTATTCATTGAAAAACACAACACATGGTATCGACCAAAGTAGTTATAAAGAGAAATTTCGACATGTGAAATTTATATCGACAATTGAACTATATTCTAAACGTGAGCTGAATCCACGCAGGCGATCTTCCTAGAATATTTACGTTCTCTTGTCAGAAACACTTTCCTGCCACGGTTTTTCTGAATTATACTCTCACCTGCATTTCACGACGCTAAATACGTAAGCTTGTCCCACCCACGTGAACGAGAGGGAAGTCGAATAAAAATAGGGAAGAGATGTCCTGTCCAACGATGCTTTAGTTACGAGGAACGTGATACTTTCACCGTCTACAAACTTAGAAATATCGTTCTATTCGATGTCGAAGCTAGTTTCCTCATCCTCTTCTTCCAAAAAGAATCTACTGTTCGTACGGTTAGAGTTCTCTTGCACAATTGAAATATACAAGGACCGGCCGAATAGCCGCATTTGCATTGTTCTTATTAACGTGGTTTATTGAAATTTATTTAGTAAACTAACAGAAAATGTTTAGATAATTCGCTATATCTAACAGGAATAACAATTTAAACGAAGAACCGTACATTTAAGGTTTCAATGATACAACAAATAGTTTTTAATTTCATTCATTGACTTAAACGAACAAATTACGTTTCATCTTCTTAATAAGAAGCGTAATCGTTGATATTAGTAAAAATTTTGGTCGAACATCCTTCGAATTCGCTTCCTAAATTACATCTGCGATAATGACAATGTCCTTCGCAACGTGGAAACCTCTTAATGGTAGAACCTGCGAATACATTAACAGTGTCGGTCACAATAAAACGCGTTACGCGAATGACATCACCTTCTAGAACTGTTGTATGCAAATACGTCATTGACCACCATTAACCCCGTTATGTTTATATTTCGTGCCGGCTAATTCTTTTCATTGTACAGTAGGCACGCAAACAGTTCTAGCGAGAAGATGGAACGATGCAAATTCATTACGCTCGAGATTAATCACGACGCTCGCACTTGTCGAATAATTATAGCAGTCTCTATACGTCATGGGCAAAGCCTTATCGTCGGTTATCAATATTGTAATGTTGATTGTTACGATAACTTCGTTGGAATAAAATTGTGACAACGATTAATGACAAAAAGAAATGACAAAATTACGTGAAATTTGTGTGTAAAAGATTGCAATCACGAAATGGAGATATTTTCTAGAATCGAAGTTAACGCATTACGAAAGATAAAGAATGTAATTGGTGGTGATCAATCGATCGCGCGTGTAATAAGCAATTTCAAAGCGTGACGTCATACAAATATTTGTTCAGTCACCGCACAATACGATACATCTATTTACGGTATGTCGGATTAACATATTACAAATTTGAGAAAAGTGCGGTTACACGTAATGGAATCGAGTACCGCGCGATACAACGTTAATCAGGTTGCACGTCACTGGGCCGTCATCGCTAATTCATGTGTCAGTTATTTAGAAATAAGCAACGCCTGCCAGTGACATCACGATCTGATCTCATTCGTTGCAAATGCACCGACTACATCCAGTATAATTTTGCTGCAGAAAATATTTATTCGCGTCAGATTGCTTTTTAATTTATACGCGAACGTTCCCGATATACGTTGGAATTATTGGAATTGAAATTAAAGTTATTAGAATTAGATTTAGAATTTTTGAAGCTATCGAAGTACATCAAAACTATGTAATTGTTAATAAAGATACAGCGTTTGACATTGGACGAGTAAAGAATTAATCGATCGATTAATTTCGCCGATTGAAAAAACATTAATCGCAAGAAATCGTGTTTGGTTTAATCGATCGATGAAATTAAGCGCAGAAAGTTCACCAGCGATTCGATCGTTCAGCGGCTTAGTGGATTAGTCAGTCGGTAATTATAGATATTGATCGTTAATCATCAATCGCTGATCAAAACGTCAAGCATCTCAATTTAATCGAGATTTAATTGATTCCTGAAGCTCTATCTAATAATATTGAAAATTGATCGATGCTAAATTTAAGACCAGTTTCAAACATTAATGTTTCGACGTTCTCGTTATGTAATGCTTAATATCAGCCTATGTTTAACTATTTGTATTATTTAATCAGGTATCTGAGCTGGAGCTCGATCAAGCGTTGTTTATAGTATATCGTTTATCTAAAATCGTTATGAGCCGTGATTGATGTGGTTTATGCCGCGAGACGGATCAGCAATTGTCAGTTGACCATTAAAGCGCTGCACGATATTAGTTTCAATGCGTGAAGGCTGTTACGCGTGACATCACGGTCTAAAATTATTTATTAACAAATGCGTCGTTTTTACCGTTACCTCATATCTTTAGTTACTTAATTGTTACTTATTCGAGGCCATTTCCAGTGATATCGCTCGCGTCACACCACGAGTGATAATCTTTTGCTTGTTTACCCGATAATAAACCATTCAGCTTTCTGGAAAAATATAATTTAATTTCAACGAACAAAAATGAAGAATTTTCAGAAATTTACAAATCCATCGAACAGTTTAACAAGAATTACATAAACGGATAATATATTCTTTATAAATATATTTTTTTTTAATAAAATCGTTTATTTACAATAATTTCTTGATCAATTTCATTTTTATGTAACGCTGTTGTTATAAGAATTTAACTGAACGATATTTCGGATGATTTATTTTCTACAAAAAAAAATATATATATCGCAAAAATTTGTCTATCTCGAAAGTTGGTCCATGAAAGTTTGGAAATTGGGAAGCCTTAGTATAGTCTATATAATAAAATTCGATCGATCCTCTACATGATCATTCCAAAGAGTAACACAGTTCACATTCAGATAAGTTAACTCGATCAGCAGGATTTTAATAAATCGGACACTAATCAAAAGTTCCAACGAATAGAGTTCAGATAAAGAAGTTCTACTGTACAGTATAGTTGTACAAATATCATCAACGTCGATAGCGTTATACACAGATCACGAACCACGCTGGGTCCACGATATCAATTCTCCTAAGCTATCAGTAACATCCGGCGGAAAGTTATTTATTATAAACGTGAATGAAACAGTTCAGCGTGACAATCGGAGATAACACAAGTAGAAACTCGTCAAAGGAGAATAAGCGGTCTGTTTATGGCTATATCGCGATAACCCGCCGTATTCCTTGCGAGCGCACGAGCGCTCGTACCACCCTCTCGGCCCGCCAAACCTTGCACCATTCGCCTGTCTGTGTGTTTCTCGGTAAACCAACAACAAAAAAAAAAAAAAGAAGAAAAAAGAGCACCAAAATTAATGAACCGCGTTGCGAGTTTATCGCCACGAGCCGTTGGTCGGCTGAGATCATCGTGAACGCGAGCATCGTAAATCGAATATGGTGTGGCGACTCTCGGCGTTTCATGGAAATCGACGATACCGAGAAAGGCTAATAATAGCGGCGATGCCACAACGCCAATAATTTCGAGGGATGAAATCGATGAAACGACCCGACGCGACGCGACGCGACGTTTGCCGAGATTCGACGGTATTGCCAGTCGTCGAATATGGTCGATCGATGAACTTCCTTTCGCGATAGTTTGCGCGAAAGTAATGGTGGTAGATAGAGATTGACGTCGAATGGATTGAAAAACGGGCGAATTAATTTCATAATTGTATTAAGCGTAGCGGATAGATCTGTCGTATTTTCGAGACGCGTTTATCTCGTAGGCTTCGATTTAATTACTCGAAATAAACTCTGCCGCGGGCAGCATCGAATTTGGCGGATTTCACGAATCGGACACGAATGGAGACATTTATCAGATTGGTAAATTACATCAGGCGCGAGTAACGGTGTCACGAGCGTTACCAGAACGTCGTTTAATCTATGTGGGACGTTTAAGGGTGGACGCAATCTATCTCTTACGAAACGTGGTAACCTCGATACACATTATCTGAAGAAACTCTGGAGTTCAAGGGGTCTCTCGAATACCATTTCGTCTTCTCTCTTTCTCGCGTAGGATCGCATGGTCGTCGAGGAATCGTAACTCTATACATACGATTTTCGTATCACGTTCCCGTTGCGATCGTTGGAATTTTAAGGCGTTGTTTCGGCCGGAGAAAATAGAACAACGAGGCTGGTTGCCAGTCGAGTCCAAACGAGCCTACGTATACAGCGACGAGTCTTTCTTGGTAAAAAATCGCGAGGCGGTTGATTAATCCACGCTAAAAGACCTGTTCTCGATAGATTTTCAGGTGAAAAGGTCTGATCGTTCGATTCGAATTCAGATTGTTTTAATTTAAATTAAACTTCGTTGTTGATCGAATAATATTATGCGAAGACTAAAGAACATGATGTACAATTGCTAAAAACAATATTTACGCGCTTCCTTGATTTTCAATGAAAATTATCATTATTTAGCTACAAACTA
This sequence comes from Bombus fervidus, assembly GCF_041682495.2. Taxonomy (NCBI): domain Eukaryota; kingdom Metazoa; phylum Arthropoda; class Insecta; order Hymenoptera; family Apidae; genus Bombus; species Bombus fervidus. The sequence continues at coordinate 1,785,337 of NC_091532.1, forward strand.
ATTTGTCATTTAGCTACCAGATTAAATAATCTTTCTCTTTTCCTTTGTGTTTGAATAAACGTTTTCACGACTATCTCCCAAAGACTTTCTGATTCTATCGTGTCGATCGTTATCAACCTGCAACAGAAATACAAATTTCCCCGCATGCGTGAAAAATCATAAATAGTAAGGACAATCGATAAACTTTCGTCATATGAATTTCATTTACATCGATCATTTATCTGCCAGTGAACGAAATAACGATTTAGATAAATGGAATTCTAGTACCGTGCAAAGAAAACGGAATGTTCGAAACCCTACGTGATTATCGTCGAAAAGCGCAAAAACCAAGCTGCAGCAAGCACACCCATCGAAATCGTACAAGTCGACCAATACGTTCGGCTGACAGGCATGACAAACATCGACAGCGCTTTTCGTTAGACGCGCTCAAACGAAAAATAAGCTGGAAACGTGGTAGGAAGCGGCGACCGATTAGGCACGTGACAAAAGGGATCCAACGATCGGCGTTCGGTAGGCCGCTTTCATTGGATCGATCCCCAAAAATAGGGCGCGTACCGACCGCATATCCGTTTCTATTTCCGCGCGTATCCAGCCGAGATGCGCTCTCGATGTATGTATATAACCTGGATATTTTTTCCCGCTCACATGTCGCCGATAAATAAAAGACAGTAGGGAAGCCATGGTTCTCGCTGCTCTCGCATTACACTGCACACGAAATTATGGAGCTGAGACGCGACAAAAACTCGCGTGTCGTTTCCTTCGTTAATATGCCACCGCTGTGACACGATTATACGACGATTCGTGCGTGTTTAGCGAATTTTACAATCGCGATTTTTTTACGTTTATGTATTGATTTGAAGAAACTGGACAACGGGTAGAGTAGATGGTCTGAATAACGGAATAACGCTGTCAAGTAAGACGAAAGTTATACGAAGTTATACTTGCTGATTCTTTCTGTGTTTTTCCGATTCTTGTCCTCCTTATCTTGTTCTCTTCGAAAGAGAAAAAACAAAGTGGCAATAATCTATATAATAGCAAATATCTTTATTACATGGAATAATAAACAGTGAGAAGCGATGATTAGATCTATATCGAACGATGCAAGATGTTTCAAGTGTTCCTTAAATCTTGTCTTCCTTCGTGTTATTTGTTTGTTCGAAAGAGAGACAGAGACAGAGAGAGGATACATAAAAATATGTATATTGATAGATCCAGATTAGGTTTATGTTGAACAATATAGGGCGCCTCAGGTTTTTCTATTACCAAGGTCTTAACGTGTGTAAAACAGAACGATACGATAAAACCGGAACGATATTAAAGTTTGTTTGTATTCTAAATATTTAGTTGTATAACCGTTTATGAAAAAAATGATAAAAAAACACTTGACCAAGTTTGTGCGAAAAGCCACGAGCATGCAGCTTGTATATCTCTTAAGGCTACATTGAATTATTGACCTTAATCACTTGCTGACGCGTTAAGTAACACGTTATCGCTTGGAACTTCCGTTTTCACCTCGACACGCGATCTTCCAGCTTTTATTCTCTACTCGGACAAGACCCATTACGTACAACTTTTTCATCAATTACGTTCAAAAATCTCAGGCCGTAAAGGCTGAATTTTTGGCACTACGCCTAACAGATTCGACAAATACTAAAATATTGAAGTAGCTGAAACTTTAAATTGTTCGAAAATCTAAATTTCTCGTGCATGTGGTTACGTAATTATTACATGCAATTTAATCACAAGTCTCGATTTATCATATCGTAAAATCCAATTAAAATCTTAACCTCTTGAAGCATCTTAACATATGTATATGTGTAAGTTCCATTTTTCTTTAATTCGAGACATGCGATCAATGTTACGCAAGTATGTTAATTTTAACTATTACTCAATAATTACGCGCATATAAATACATAATTTCTCACAGAAAAATAGCAAATAATTATCGCTTCGTAGCCTTAATATATACGTCCCGTGAAAATATTAATCATCAACTCTCGAGTACAAAAGAATTATTTTACGTGAGTTAAAATATCGCAAGCAAGAACTACGATACATCGTAATATAAATTTTGATACTTTCGATCTTCCTCTTTTCTCGACTCTTAATTCACAATTAGTTTAAATACAAGATAACAACGAATAAACCATCAATTTAGTTATTCTTGACCGAGTAATTTCGTTTCATTCAAATGCCATAAAATAGACATGCTGATGATCATTTATCGTCTTAAATCGATAGTCGGACACAACCAATGCCGACAAAGAGCAATCAAGAATGGGGCGTTGTGTCAATGATAGTAATGAAAGAATGCAGGAAATTGAGTAATACAATGAATACTTGTGTTCCGTGAATCGAATGTTAGAAAAAGACTCGCAAGGCGAAGACGCTACAATTGGCGCCAATGTTGTTCTTACACGGTCAGAGTCGCTACAAACACAAGGCATAAACTTGACATTCGACCCTTGTGCTACAAACGCATAACGCACCACAACTGATTAGAAGTGCATCAAAACGTTTAAGATTACACGGGAGTTCAATGCTAACAATAAGTACTTCAAGAAACAAAAGATGCAGTATGACATATTATACGAAGTATCTTCGGGAAGATCTGTCGTTAATTTCAGACTTGTAACGCTGAATTGTAATATGAGAAAATTTTGTAAATGTTAAAAAATGCAATTTTTACGAATATCATTAAAAGTATACGTACTCCAATGCATATTTACGATGAAAAGTAATACATGAATTTCCAATTTAATTTCCAATATTCAAATTTATATCGATTAGCGAATATCTTTATTACATGAAATAAATTAATTTACTAATTAATTATGAAATAACATTCTCTTGTGTTTTAATTATCGCAGGTAATCATTTTAATATCGACTTTTACATTGTTTATATACTCTGAAGTTCCGCGTGTTTCATCTTTTTACACTCTCAATAAAAATTATTTGTTTTTAATAGTGGAAAAGATACATTTTTCTGCGTTTAATCATTTTTTTTAGGATGAGTGGACACAGCATAAAAAACTTTTCTACATCAGATATATCATTATTTCTATTAGCATATCGAGTCTGTTAATTTCAAAGATCGTAAATCGTAAATTGACACAATTTTACAATGCTTGGTGATTCATATCTGAGATATTTTATCGTGTATCATCGATTATCGGTCACATTTTTTTTATTCTTTCACATAATAAACTACAAATAACAATATCATCGTTATAAGAATAGCGTAATTTGTACGCATGTAGTATAAAAGTTTCAATTGTGTGCGTTTAAAGTGAATGCATGTACGCGATAGATTATCTAATAATAAATGAAGTTTTCGCTATGTAATTTTAGTCGAAGTGACCATTTTTCAAAGTAACTTTTAACAGCGAATCTGTTATTACGTTATGTCAAAGTTCATTTATACGTTATTTATGAATAATTCAAGAAAAAATGATTAAACATCAACAAGAACCAAGAAAAGTGTCATACGTCTAATAACATAATGTTATATTTTCGAACACGTAACTCATGTAATATCTGGAATTTTCAAAGCATACATTACGATAAAACATAAAAATATATTATTATAAGTAAAAATAGGCTAACAGGCTGGCACAAAACACTTCATACCATGACAGTACTCGTATTTTTTCTTCTACGTATCGTGTAAAAAGGTTTTATAAGACAACCGGTGTGTTGTTTTCAACGATTTAAACAGTTGTAATGGCTACTTAAAACGTTTTAAATCACTCCCATATAACATCATTAATTTCTCAATTTTTCTACGAACCTTTACGCGTCCCGATCTTATTGAGTTTTCAAATTGCAATGGAAAGGTGCTTATGTAATCCCCATTACTCAACAAACTTGCGAAACGAGCACCTTGCTACATATACAAATCTATATAAAACATGAAATATTGCTGCGAAACAAAAAAGCTCGCGCGTACATGTAGCTGGAAGAAGGACATGAAAGATTAAAGGGTTGCCGCGATTTTTACGTAATTACTTCCTTCTCGCGATAAAAGGCAAACGAAATAAAAGGAAAAAGTGATAGAGGGGAGAATAAAAAAAATGTCGAACGCGGTGCTAAATAATAACGTTCGTGTGTATCGATAGTGAGATCGACGCCCGAAGCTCGTATTTACCGCACGATTACCGGTCGATTCGGCTTCGTACACGGACACGTATCGATGGGTGAAGAAGGCGGCGATTCACATGTGTCGTACGCACACGTGGATTCTTTTATGGGGGTCAGCATTTCTGCCGGCAGACATGGCGTTCAGGTTCAGACGAGTCAGACACTCGGCTCGTTTATAGCGATACACCGGCCCCTGTTGAACAAGTGTTGGGGAGAACCGACCTTTTCCGACCTATTAGGGATTTGAATAAAGCCATTTATGGGGTTTTAACTCTTCCTCTCCTCGCTTTCTAACATCCTACGTCCTACGTTATACCAGAATCCATTGACTCTATTGTCTGGCGGATTTATCGAGATTTAATTTATCAAGAGTGGTACTTTTTAACTTCATCGAAGTTATCAAAGAAACAACGTCTTATTCCAATCGACCGACTCTGTACTCCGGGAGATTTATCTAAATTTAACATACGTTGCGACGAATCACTATTATTATTTAATTTACATGAACGATTTCAAAGTTTGAATTAAGAGATGAAAGAAAATCTTGTCTCCCCTAACCAAAATTCTCTTCTCCTCTACGTTTATAAACTCGAAGAAATTTCAAACTACTCTTTCGCTAATTGTTCGGGAACTCTAAACGCATCACCTATATAATTATAGTAGTACCGCAACTTTGAACTATGACTTTGCTGTCGCGTTGTCGCTCTCATTGTACGTGCTTGAAACTCGGTTAATGAAAATTAATACCCAAAGTATGCGGAAATTAGCTTCAAGATGCAAATTTTCTCCAATTCAGCAGTACAACTCTGAAATTAGTAAACATAAGATCATTCCATTACCGAGGACATGTGACGACGAAGAGAAATACGCGCAAGGCGCGAGTCAAAGTTTCCTTTGAAATTCTATTTAAATTAAAAGAAAAACATGACTCTCTATTTAATTGTTCCATAAAATAGAAATGTCGACTTAAAAATTTAAACAGCTGCATCATAGATAAAGATTGATTACGATATTGATTTTAAATATAGCTACGTAAAATCCTCTATTATAGAAATATGTACATATGTAATTAAAAAAAAGTAATTAACCCGTCGTCAAACGATTCACCACTAATTAACTATTGGCAACGTCTTAACGATATCGAACTGAGAAGAAACCAAGAATCGGTAGAGAATGGAAACAAGCGGCCGTCGAAGGGTGGAATCAAAAGGCGCGGGATTAGAAAAAACGGCGAAGAAAGGAAAGGAGAAGCAAAGGAATGCGAAACGAGTTCCGATATTTTATACGAGCCCTCTGATCAATTTTTTCATGCTTCGTTTTAGACCGAAGAAAACAAGTCGCAAAAAGGGGAGCGAAAGACGTTATAGAGCAGTTCTTAAAAATCAAAAAAGAGAGGAGAGAAAGAAAAGGAAGAGGAGGTAGGGAAAAGAGGACGTAGGAAAAGAATTTAAAGGGTAATTCCCGTTGTCCTGGACATGCGGTGAGTTTGCATAACGACGGCGGCGTGTCGTGTTAGTTGTTCCCTCGATGCTTATCCACTTACGAAGCTCCGTATCGTACGCACTTCTTGACCACGGATTTTTAGTAAATTTCCTTTTTCATACAAAGAAGCGACCGCACAGAGGTCGGAACTCGACGCTCGAGTGCATGCTGAAGGAAGCGCGGCTGCCTCTTCGAGAATTACTTGACACAAATCAATCGGTTCGTAGCGATATTTCTCATGACTTTATTTTCTCTGCTTCTTACGAGACTGTACATTCCATCGTGAATATTTTTTTATTTTCAATACACGAAGTAAACCAAGCTCGATTAGCAGCTTTCGAGGAGGAATTTTCAACGAATTTCCTTTTTCAGCAGCTTCCTCAGCGACACAGCTCGAAATTCAATGCTTTGGTATGTATTCTGGAATATTCTGGCTAGAATTATGTAACTAAAATTACTCGCTTATAATATCTTCTGTAATATTTGAATAATGTTTAGGAAATTTATTAAATTCCTCAATATACATGGTCGCAAAACAACTTCTCAGGCGAATAATATCTTGTTGACAAGAATAAAAACGACTGTTTAATCTACTCGAAACGACGGTATATTGTACGAATTGAAACTCGCTGACATCTTAAAAATATATTAAACAGGATTTATCATATTTTAAAAAACCAAAATTTTTAATACCATTAATTTTTCTTATCTTAAAATCTTTAAAGTTGCCACATTGTTCGTTCAAGCATGTTGCAAATAATTACCCAGATTTGTAGAAAAAGCCGCTCGAGCCATCAATATCCATTAAAAACGTATTCCACGCTACAATGCTTCGTAGTTCTCGATATCTTTCATTAAGCATCCCTGCCAAACGTTCTCAAGCAGTTCTTGTTCGTTTTCAATAAAGCGAAATCATGATGAATCACGGCCGCGTACGTCAAAAGGATAGATAGAGAGAAGGACAGCGAGAATCAAAAACGAAATTTCACGGAGCGAAAGGCGAAAGAAAAACGAAACGAAAAGGAGGAAGAAGTAATGGTCGGTCCATGCGCGCAAGAGGCAAGAGGGAAAGGTCGTTGTAACCGAGCATGCGAAAGGAAAGAGAAGTTAACACGCGCGTAACGAGGATGATCCAGGCAGAATTAAAAAAATGAGTTCGAGGCGGCATATACCGCCTTGCGGTACTACAGGAATTAAAAAAAGGAGCGCGCAAGAGAAAAAAGAGCCTCTAAAAAAGAAAAAATTCGGAAGAACCTCGAAATGAACGCGACGAAGAAAGTAAAAAGGAAGAACAAGAGGATAAATTCACGATGCCATGCCGGTGACGCTTATGTAATCGACCAAACGGTGTATGTACATTACCCACTGCTTAAAAGATATTCGAACACCGATTGAATCGATCGAAACGGTTGGACGTAACAGCGATATGTGAATTTTGCGAAAGTGCACGAGTTAATTGCAAATTAATAATTGGAATCACCACTTATCGTCTTTTTGTGGAATCACCAGGCCATAATGGTAAATTACCAGCTCGAAAACATAGCGATAATATATTTTCGTTAGTCCTTTTAGAAAAATTCTGGTTAAAGTGTAACGTAAGATTGATCTTTACTTGTCAAGTAACAAAGTTCTATAGGTTTGACCGATTAAGTAAATCAGTTTCATTATCGTAAATCAGTATCATTATATAGGCTTTTTGAAATTTGAAACGCGCAATAATATTCTACCGTGGGTAGGTTTATCGTTATAAGGGATAAAATCATTGCAGTTCGATTTATCCGTAATTTTATAATTAAGATAGATCTTGTTAAAATTAAACGGTATTGCAAGCATGAAATTCATCGCGGGAAATTCAATCGCGATACGTGAGAGAGCTCGGTAACGGACTGACATTTTTACGCGTTATTTTCTAAGTATCGTTCTTTCCCTTTGGACGATGACTGCTGGATTCGTGTGGAAACGAAACGCGACAGCAGGAGAGAACGCGACGTGGCAAAAGATGCCGGTCGGAGATCGATGCAACGGAAATAAAAAGAGAACGAAACGGCGAGGTAGCCGAAGAAAAGGACGCTGAGAACGAACACCGACGAGAATCTCGTAGCCAGAGAAAAAGAGACGGAGAAATGAGTCAAGCGGTACAACACATCCCTATACGTATATACAGATATCGACAGTGTGTCTGGCCACGATTTCGCTCGGCCAGCGTCATCCGGCCAAGAGCTGAGGACGCTTAATATTACTGCACATTATGCAGATTCCGTACACCGTGTGCCTCCTCTTCGCCCTCTCTTCTTCTGCTGTTCGAGCTTGTTTCACCCCCTACCTGTTCGCTTCTCTCGTCGGTATCTCGCTGCGTGCACGGCGAACAAACGACGGCGGACTACTTCGCATGCTGCATCAGTTAGACTATGGTTAGAGTGGATGCGTTTTTTCACCAACTAACGTTCCAACGAATACGTTGAAATGACAATGTATGCAGAATCGAAGCCATGGCGTGACTCAAACTCAAGGGAAGGATATAAATCTTCGAATTACGAAGCTTCTGTCTCGTCGAGTTTCTAGGGTAGAAGAGTTTTAAACAAGCGAAAACCACTTTGTACGAAGATTACTATTTTGCAAATTGTGCCGGCTTGAAGAAAGACAAATTCAATTCTTAGAAACTTTTCAAACGAACACCGTGCACGACGTTTCGTCGTTAGAAGGATTTCTGGGATCCCCTGGATGCTAATTCCCATCTTTTCTCTTTGTCTGCCTCTTTGATTCGTCCTTTTGCTCGCGTGGAAGCCTTGGCGAGTTAGAGATGCTAGAAGAATGGGAGGGTTCGCGGAACAGAGAAGAATTTTTGTTATGCGCCGCATTAGCCTTTAGCGTTCCCGACTCTCGAATCGTATAGGTTTCAGAAGAAACTTCGTGCCGCCCTTTCCTTCTCGTTATACCATCGCAGGGATTTCATGAATTTTTACGATTTAATCATCGAAGTAAAAGCACGTGATTGATTTTCCTGACAGAACGTTGCAAAAAGCACCGACGTCGTTTATATCGATTTAATATATTTAATCACCGATAAAAATTTCGTTCGCGTAGTCATGGGTATAAATGGGTTAATGTTGATAATTTCGCTGAGAAAGTTCGACGAGTTCGGCACTACACCGATACCGGTCTCAGAACGAATTGGACCGGTTCGGGCCAATCTGAACTGAAAATCGGATTGCATAAAGCAACGGGGGACGACGTCTGCTTCGCGGTATCGCAATTAATCGCGCGTATAAAGGCTCCTCATATTTTTTTTCTACCACTCCTTAAAGGAGCGCTGGAAAGTTTAACTTGGCGTATCTTTCGCGTTACGTGACTGTCCGAAGTATGAATTATTCTTTTTGTAAAATATGCTCACGGATATAATCAGTCATCGTTTGACATATCTTTACGAAATTCTGGTTCAAAGGGAAAGTATTTAATAATTTATCGCTGGTGCAGCCGTGTTACCGATACGATGTTCGACCGATATCTGTATCGCTTGCGATACGTTTTACACGCACCGTTCGCAAAATCTCTTATCTGCGAAATGTCGGAAGCTACGTTATCAAGAAATTTCAGCACCGCTTTTTAATGCCCCTCCTGAATAATCCAAAACTCGTTCCAAGCGTTCATTAACCCATAAATACCGTAGTGTTTCCAATTAAAGAATAAACCAGTAAGAGTGCATATCGACCGACCACAATAGCAGATATGTACCGGTATATCCAGCACGGAACACGGTCAAGTTGGATTATTGTCGACGAGAAGCAATGTTGGTTATCGTTATCGCGGTGAAACGCCTAACTAAGCGTCACGTTGCTTTTCACCGGAGGCAACGCGCAACGAATCGAGCCCTCCCTAGTACTAGCCAACAACGATTACCCGCGAATGGCTTTATCGTCTCTCAGATTTCCCGCTTACAACGCAAAGGGTGATTCCCCGATAGACTCGTTTGCGTAAGTCGAGCCACGTCTCTTTACTTTACGCGAATCGCATTGATCATAAACGTACAGATCGCTATCAATCGATGAAAATATTCGCAGCGGTAGGAATTCCCGTGAATACTCGCATCGAAGTGAGAAATTTTCCTTCGAACGTTCCACAGTCACGACTTTGCTGCGGGTATTTCAAAATCAAAAATATTCTGAAATATCTCCCAAATAAAATCGCTAAAAATGAGCAAACAATGTAACCTGATATTATCGTCGAACTTTATATAAATACTGGCACAACCCGTTTACCACGCAACTTGCAAGATAACAATTAGAATACTTAACGACTGAAAAAGTACACTCGAAACGAGCTTCTCTTCGAGACTGCAGAAATCCCCTGCAGTTGAATCGCAGGAAAATTCCAAGTATCGAATTCATTCTATCGCCGGACACGGGATCGTGCGTTCACCATGGAACACGAACCCCATGGCATAACGCCGTACGTTCGATAAGAGCTGTACCGCGATCTCGCCGTGAATACGCGCGTTACCTGCCCGAGTAGAACTTGTTTAACAATACGTTAATTCCACGTCGCCGTACACCGACCATTGTTGGCGTGCATTTATCGGTCGAATGTCCGGCATTGCAATCGTAATCAGTTGGGTGGTGCCCTGTTCACAGAACGACGAAGGGATGGGGGAAATTAAAGTGGCGCGTTAAACCCGCCGGGTGTAATTTGCTCGAGAGAGGCTTCTCTTTCCGTTCGATAAACGAGGAAAGTCGAGCGTTGCCGTCTTTAAAATAGAAACACGCGACGAACGGTTTTTAAAAATCAGCCGGATAAAAGGCGCAAGTACGACGGAGGCAGATAATTAAAAAATTTTGTCGATCGTGTATCGTATTCTGAGAACGAAGAAAATTCGAATTCAATTATCTTCGTATCTCGATTGGAAAAGGATCAGTGCTTAAAATTTCGTGTCACTGGAACGAGATATCGTGGTAATCGACCGATTGGAATACGGTGAAATTAAAGCGATCTAATGAATTCGCGTTTCTGTCCTATTAACGCGACAAGATGTATCGTTCTAAAAGGATTGGTTGATTATTAAAGTTATTATTGACATACTTTATTCTTGATCATCTACGATGGTTCATAATATCTGCCATAGGAAAATTTTATATTACTCATATACGAGGAAGGAGAAACTGACCTTATTCTTAGTCTTTTTTTTTTTTTTATTTCGAGTAAAAAGTGGTGAGATTTTGAAATTATCTACTATCGTTTCCTTTACTCCATGCTGCCATATAAAGTCACAGAATTACGAAGTCTGTTATTTTACTCATACAAGAACGATATGTTATAACATGCGAAAAACTTGGAACGATTTAGTTGGTAAAGCTTCTTCGCGACGATCCAAGAAAAAAGGAACTGTTTAGAAGGTTTTACGGTAAATGTGACATCATAGATCCAGGAACCTAAACGGTATAATATAAATATTTGGACCAACGGATCTCGTAAACGTCCGCTATTCGGTGAAAACTGAGAACTGGTGGCATATGCTGGAACATGCTCTTCGCGATTACGTTAACACCATCATTTCACAAGTTCTGAAGATATCTCAAAGATACTTTATCATCCTTTTACTTATACGCTTTTAGTTCTGTAGTATTACTGCCGGTAGGCGGGGAGAAAGGATAGAAATGTTCTAATATACGTAACTTAAGAAATCGTATAAGAAGATAAGTGTAAGTTACTTGTACGTGAGATTATTATTACAGAGAATATACAATATCAAATCAAAATATACAATAACAATACAATTTAAAATCACGATTAAGCATATTTAGAAAGATTAAGAAACTGTAAAATTCAAGCAAAACAAAAAGTACTCTAATCATCGTTACTTTTAATGCAAATTATTAAAAACCAGATTATCTAGAGTTGTGAACAATTAAGAGAGCAAAGGAAATTCTCAAACGATTAGGATTAACAAGTGTAAAATTCACGACAAATTTTATCCTTAAGTCGTATTAAAGTTGACACATGTAACGTGAAACAGAGTGATATTAAGGGAAGAAGTAGGACAATTAATTTCTTAGATATCACGTTCAATATTAAAACAGCGATTCCATTGGCGTGGATACATATTCATAACGCATAAACTTGCCGACAAGGACAGTCTTCTCAGCTTAAGTGGTGCACTTCGTTCACGATGTATTGTAGATTATCAGTTAAAACGTGTAACACAGTATGTGTTCTGTTGTGTCGTTTAACGCGTCCTTTACCATTGGTGGAATATACGAGAGCAATATATTCTCCTGTCTATACCTTATATACAAGGTGTTAAACAAGCAACTTGCGCACAATGATAATCTAGTTAATATCTGCTGATATTTAAGCAAAAATCGATAGAGATCGATTTAAAGCATAAGAAAAATTCTCAGGTAAATTTATACAAACTTGAAGGGTGAAACGTTTGAACGTAAAATACTTTAATAATATAGGTAGTAGGAGGTTTAAGAATATTTCACTGAAATTTACGTTTTAGGTACTAAGTATGTAGGTTAAAAGGAAAAATCAATACAGAGACGAATAGTACTTCAGAAAATAATTGCTAAAGCGAACGCTTCCGCCTAGCTTTATTGACTAAAGTCTAACAGGAAGCTAGTCATCTAACATTACCTGTTCAGCTCTGAAATTCTATTTTGCACGATGTAACGTCTAATATTATTTCCTTCGTTCGAAGTAATAATTTTCATATTTGCACTATGTATTTGCAATTTTAGGGACGCGACGAGGACTGATTTAAGGAAACGAGTAAGAACAAAAATCGAATTATCCGATTATTTCCTGAAAAGTGCTGAAAAGAAAAACGTTGCTGCTCTTCGAACTTTTGTGTCAGACAAAACGGCATTTAATACTTGCAAAACACTTTCACGTGAAATTCGAATGTAAGATCACGCGTATTAACGACGATTTCTTTAAATTTTCGTCGAACATAAGATAACATAATTTTTTAACCATAAAGGATCGCGATCGATACGAAAAATAAGTGAAAGAGGTTGATACAAATTTATATGTATTTCAATGAATAAATTCAACGAAGAATTTTTCCACTGTTGAAATTCGTGAGACGGGGCAGGACGTAATTCGCGATAGATCGTCCTCATGCGTAATCGCGAAATTATGTCACTTGCGAACGCGACTCTCGTCCAAGCTGGAATATTACGTCATGCCGATGGCTAAGAGCAAGCAGACACGCTGCGAGCATTACATATTTGGAAGATCGTTTCGCGACGAGGTCATCATACAAAAATGAACATCGCGACAGATAAGACGGCTCGAAGATCGAAATCCGCAAAGAGTTACGGTCTCGCTTTATGTAGGACCCATGTGCCGAGTCATTTCGTACAAGCTCACCTACTTTCTTAAAAAACATACCGTTTATTTTTTTTCACTCGAAACTTATATGGAGTTGTCTGGCAATTGCCGATGCCAGTAATTCATTCTTAAAATGCATAGACGAAATGTGAAATCGAAATTTTAGTTGTTCCTTATCTGTCTCGAAAATCAAAACGAGCGTTTTCAATTATGTTTTAATCAATCGTATTTTTCTTACATGTTTTAACTTGAGAGATGTACGAAGGAATCATTGATAATATGCACGATCGCTCGTTTTAATTTTATGACAAATCTTCGTTTGCTAATATTAATTTTTATTATGTATCTGATGGACTTCCGTGAGAAATTTACCTGATTAACTTTTATTGGTGTAATAATAGCCGACTGTTTTCAAAAAGTCATTTATTTAATTTTATACCAGATTATCTTCAAAGAATATTTTACTCTGCCGATATATTAATGTGATTTGAGATATACTTTCCTTGGATTTCAGTAATGAATTCCAAGATTTGAACGAAACTACTATACAATCTTATCTGCAAGACTACGATAGTCAGACTCAAATTTCTTCGAAATTCCTCTCTTCACATTTATTATTTCGTAATAACTCTTTAAAAAATGCGATTCTGTTCCATTTACGTACATCATTATCGACGATCAATTCTTAGAAAGAGATTAAGAAGTTTACGATCCGCCGATCAAATGATCGAAAGTTCATCATCGACCGCATGTTGCGGTAAATACGGTCCTCGCAAAACTCCAAAGCCACGGGGATACCTTGACACATGATTAAAAACAAGGTGACTTGTCACAACCAATCACGTAGGTGGCATTAAACTGATGCATTAATGCAACAGTGACCTTGATTTCGCGCAGTCTTTGCGATCGTGGGTGGTAACTGAAGTGCAGATTCGCTTTTTCTTCTGTTACATAAATCCTTGTCATTAAAATATTCCAGCGTTCCGGCTCGAATTACCGGATTCTATTTAAAAAAGTAACTGCCCGCAGTCTTTTTCGATAAACAGTTCGCCCGTGGACTGGATTTGAACTTGTAAATATTTTTGCCAACTGTTCGAACGATTCCTGGTAGTATCGAAACCATACAGAAAAGTCAATAAAAGTAGAGAAAAAGCTTTGATGTATCGCCTAATGAATTAACCATTTCCTTTCCTCTTTCTCTTTGTATATTTCAACAGATTTAACGCGATTGAATTAACGTAAGTCGTATTTCTTTCAACGACATAAATACAATTTCGCTATACAGAACATTATTTTAACGAGTTAGAATATTACACATTTTGCGAATATCGTGGAATGTTAATAATAAAGAAAAATGTTCAAATTTATTCTCTGAGAACACCGTAATACAAGAAAGGATAAAAAGTTCGCTGAAACTCATTTTTCGAAGCTTAAATAACACAGAACGCAAGATATGATTACACGAGTTCAAAATAACTTTGGAATTCTTAAGCGGAAAGCTTGTTTATCACGCTTAAAGTGACGTATAGTTGCTGCGAGCCACGAACTAGGAGGATATTCTAACAAGCCGGTAAGGTGAACGCTCGAAATTTCTAAATTCGACTATTCCAACAAACATCGGAGCACCTGAATAACCAACCACTAGGCGAATAACCGAAGAAACACAAACGTGGCCGCTCCATTTTTCGATATAAAAGATCCGCTGCAATGAATCCGTGTCTCGCACGTGCGAACGTTATTATTCGTACGCACATTACGTTATTTATTCGTGCAGAGACCAAGATAATGTTGTAGAACGATGAAAAAATGGCGAAGAAAGAACACGTGTCTTGTATGTATGTACACACATCGTACCGGGGTTTCTTCGAAAGCTGGACGTTGGTCGTTCTTAAAGTCTCGTTGACATAAGCAGAACAGCTTTCATCCTCCGAAACAAACGCGTGCGATTACATTTTTCTTCTCTTTCGCGTTATTCAAACAGATACGGTCGTCCTTCGAGATGCGGTGGCGTATGTTATTCGCAAATTAACATCCGTAAGCTGGTGTTGTCTCGACGAAATCGTGATGGAATTTTAGAGACATAAACTTAAACCTTTCAGGGCCAAATTTTATTTAGACGAAGAGGAAAATGTAGCTTTATCGATCATTAATAACAGGAACGTATCTTGTATGTTGATGTTTTTGTAAAGAAGAGACTAATAATATGTAAAATAATTAACAATAATCAAACAACAACTAAAAGAATTAATAAGTTATGTTGCAATTTCACGATGTTGTTACAGATCTGCAGAGATTCGTACAAATGCGATTGCAAGGGGATAAAAGGTACAGCAGGTTTCCCTGGTATCACTGGACCTCAGGGACCAGAAGGACTTCCTGGTGACATCGGACCAGATGGGCCACCTGGTCCAAAAGGTGAAAAAGGTGCTGCTGGAGAATATGGTGGTACAGGAGAAAAGGGCTACAGGGTAAGCGAACAGTCGTATCTCACGATATTATTCACGTTGAAAATTGCATGATTTAAATAGGATTATTAATCAGTTTTACAATTATTCAACCGCATATATCCATAATCAATAATTTCAAAATACATAGAAGAAAAATATCTTTATTCCAATTCTTACTCATATAATGTGTGAATAATCCAAAGGTAAATCTGGATGATGATATTCGAGTCGCTAGAAAACCGAAAAGTTGACAAATCCCATAAGTTAAGTTGCATGAAAAATAATATCGATCAGTTTGGTTTTTAAAGGGCCGAGTTATATCGCGTATATTGTAAATCGAGAAAAGTCGTATCGTATTACGTTCAACCGAAACGTACGATTGCTTAAACAATTTTGATAGAGGCAGGCTTTTTAGTAACTGACGCAATTACATCGTAAAATACTTAATGAGGGCTACAGATGCCTCGTCTTCTTCTTCTTTCTATGTTTCATCTTTTTTTTTCTTTTTTTTTTTTTTATCACCATGAGTCAAACTCAACATCGTGGGTGTATTAGCAGAAAATAAAATACGGGGAAATTATGTGAATCCGTGGTATCGCAGCTGCTTCTTAATTGCTTCCGCAGTCCGTAACCGTCGAGAAGTGCCTAAATTGGTCCTCCAGAATTGGGCGAAATATTTATTCCTTCATGGGCAGCCATGATTAAAAATACGGTACTTGTTACATCGATCACTTTAATTCTGCATTACCATATTTTAATTAAAAAATTCTTTAAAATCAATTCAACGCATGGCTAATAATTCCAAAAGTATCCAATAATTCCGTAATAACTGCATTCTGAAATTGTGATCTTCAAAATTCTTCGAAAGAAAAATTTCATATACGAATACTGTTAGGTTGTCCGAAAAGTGTCTTTCTTTTACAGACACGTCTTTTACAACGACGCATCATTATACAAAACATGAAACCTAATCTGTCGAACGTGTTGTAATCTTTATCTTGATAGAACAAAATCGATCATACGTAATTCGATAAGATAATAGAAAACGAAAAACGTTGTGCATGCATTGTTTCCTTATAAAACGAAAGAAACTTTTCGGACGACTTAATAATACGTAATATATCGCAGTTAAAAATTGAACGCTTAAAAATGACACGAATAAATAATGCGTATACGTGTAAAAGAAATAGTAGAATATCAAGATCGAACATAACTGTACGTCTAAAAATGAAAAAATCCACTTCTCTTTTGCTAAAACTGCATAAACCGAATACGCGGAAGGAACACAATCGAAATCGCATAGCGGGATTATCGTATTCTCTCCATTTGTTCAGCTAACGAGGATACCAGAGCCGCTTTTTTCGGTTCGATTTTCGATGAAATTGTTGCTGAGTACGCGTGTACGCGTTCAAAAGGGGGATTAAAAAAGAGCGGTATGGCGTCAGCCTCCAGAAACGGAGCGTTTCCAAATGCGGAGAACGAGAAGGAATTACCGCGGAACTCCCACAAAGTCCGCCCGCACTCGATCCTCGTGCACACAAGTACCGCGAATCCATTCTTTCGCAACCCGAACCCGATACAATATGATGGAACATTACACCATGACGAGAAACAGAAATGATTCGTCTTCGACGAAGAGCTGACTCGGGACGAGACAGAGAAAATAAGGAGAGTTCGTACGTTACGAACCGTATCCAATCACGCTGTCTCACGATCGATGATGTCGCCCGTCATCGCGATCAACGATCGTCGATCGTTGCGGTCGAGGATTGAAGTTGAAGTTCGATGGCAAATAGTTGAAGTTGATATTGATATAATATTTGTTTTTCCAGTTCATCTTTTTCGCTGGTTCTCTGATCTTTCAAAATCTCGTGAAATTTTAGAGAAACACCACGATAAAATAAAATATACTAAATATACTAAACTGTGAATTTTTATGGATTTATGGGAAATTTGAAAGTGGGATAATGCTCAAAGTACACGTAATAAGCAAAGATGTCGTACGATTATGCAAGTTACGAAAAATTACATTAAAAAATCAGGTCACAAGAAGAATAGAGGATGCAGCAACGAGGTGATAAGGACCTTTATCAAAACCATGCGAAATATTGCGGAACCATGTTAAGAGAATGCTACTTCACGGTTGCGCAGTCGACTCCTTAATGAACATCTATCAGTTTGCGGCAAGATAAGACTTTACGAGCACATTTTTCTCTTTTTTACGACACATACGGATTGCATCTTTTACATCGGGACGCCGGCGGCTCCAAACGAGTCATCTGGATGACGTCATGGCCCTTTCTGGTACCACTGCATCGAGAGCGACCTTTTCGACCGCTGCAACGTTGCCAGTATCCCCGATTTTCTTCGTCGCTTCTGACCTTTTTTACGCAGCTTAAAAAGATGCCATAAACGGAACAAATGATAATTTTATTGAACTTTATGATGATAATAATTCTTCTAGGTAACTAATTTATTAAATCGTTGGTATCAGAATATTTAGAGGATCGCTTCGAGGTTGACCATTTATTTTGGAACAAATTATAATACAGCGTTAATATAAATTTGTAGAATACTTTTGGTAGTAGAAAATTGATCGCAGTAGATGTTATAAATTTAAGCTAGAAGCGGATCCTATCAAACAATTTCTAATTAATTATCGTGATTAGCGTTGTCTCTTATCGCACATTTTATATTACCAAGGTAAAATGCAATAAAGTAGGAACCAATCGAAAATGGTACATTTTCCTCCCGTAAAATTAAATTATTTCACCGTTTACAAGATAAATTAAATTTTACGCAGTTAAATACTTTACTTAAAGAAGACATTTAAATAAACTGATACCAAATTACAAAGAATGTTAAGTTCTTCCAACTTGATAATAAACTTTCCCGTTAACGGCACAACGATTGATATCGGATTAATCATCAAATCATAAAATTCTAAAATAGTAATAACCGCCAACGACAATGAATTCACGATGAACCGTAATGACATTTCTTCCAATAGCGCGATATTTCTTCATAGGACGATGTTATTTTTTCACAGAATTACTCAATATCCATTCGATAACCGTACGTCATTACTGTCTAAAAACATCGATTTGCAGCTAGATGTAGGAGGAATAACGATCTCGTATATTTCCACGCAGTTTCTAGAAACGTGGGTTGGACAATAAAGGTTGGTCGTGACAATAAAACGAAGGATACGCATAATTTTTTCATTTATTCAAAAATATTCGTTAAATATCTGGCCGTAAGAGCAAAGTAGAAATCTCGAGCGGTCGTATGTAAATTTCATCGGGCTCATCGTTGGCCTGACGATCGTAAATCTTCCGGTACCATTCGCCATGGCGACCATAAAGTCGAGGCTGACGCACTCGATTAACCCGATCGTTGTTTCGACGTCGCTGGTGTTCGCAGTTAACCTTCGCGTAACGATGTTCCCAGTTTCTCTAATTTTCTAGCCGCGTATCGAGTTCAATTCAAACGAACTACAGCTTTGAGAATCTTTTTCTCTCGCTGGTAGATTCGCACGAAACGTGTCGTAAAAGGAACGCGCGCGCGAGAACACGCTGACGTCATGGTCCTTTCTGGAGAACGGATGCTGTGTTCGATGGTACCGCACTGACGCGACACTTTATCGAGCAACAAGTGAAAAAATAAACATTCCTCTTCGTGGTTATTTCGCGATACCACTCCACTTGAAAGAAGATTTCTGCTCGTGCGATGTCGTATAGAGTGGTACCATCGAATAGGAATATTTCTGCGCGTTAATAAGATATTTCTTCCAATCGATGGATAAACTTCTTCTTCCGTGTAATATCGAGACTTTTTCGATAGATCGTTTGACGTAAGTTTTAAACTTATACCGGTAAAAAATGTTACGCGATTAATAGTCTTTGGTTGTGAATTTTATTAACTGAAAAATTATGCAGTTAAAATATCTTTAATACATATATGTGTCGTTACAAAAATATTGTTCCCGCTTAGAGAACATATTCCGAAAATTTCTCAAATTTGAGAAGAATATGAAAGAATCGTTACCGATATGTACGATGTTTCGTTCGTACTACAAAAAACGAAAAGTACTAGCAGAAAAAATTTCTTTCAAAGTCTTTTTTAAAACGACATTGAACCACAAACAATTAGAGAACCGAGGTAGGATTAAAAAGTAGAATATATCTCTAAACCGCGTAATAAAATATGAAAATAACGAATTGCGCCAATCTGGAAGATCAAAACTGACGTGCGAAATTTCGAAAGTACGCACGAGCTTCCCCCACGTTCAAAATCCATGTAAGAGCGACACGATCACAAAACCGATCGAAATAAACTCGACGCAGCTTGTAAAAAATGACTCGATTGAAAAATTATTCGGTGCAGTGGTGTCGCCAGAGGCGAACAAAAGCTGCAGACCTCGTTCCGAAATTACCACCGAAGTGGTGGGAATGGCACAATTCTGCGCTTTGGGTTAACAATTCGGCCCGACGGTTCAGGACGTAGGCGTTAATGATAAATTGCAGCATCTCGCCTTCCTCGCGTTTGGCATTGATCCCTATCTACGTAACGATTACCCAGATATTACATATTACAGGCATACCCACGTGCCACGACTATTTTGTACGAACTAACCGATGAAATCGTCGTCTACGTCGTTGTCTCGTTATCAGGATTGACACGAATTAACAGAAACGCGGGCCTTTCCTATTGCAGTTCCGCCCCGAGATTACTCGATTCCTGCTTCCTTGCGCTTTTCGTAGCGTTAGTTGTCGCGACGCGTCGGTTTGATAGACGAGTGACACACATAAAAAAAAAAAAAAAAAAAGAAATAGCCAATTTCGAGAGAAAAAGTAAAATTACGTAAGTTCCTTAAGAAGTTTGTAGCTTTTCGATATGGAGTGCTATGGTAGATTTTAGTAAAGTTGGAGGAGATGAAAAAGAAAATAGGCTGGACCAAATCTATTAATAACCGACGAAGATTTCCTACACGGTAAACAATTAGAAAAATCTAAGGTCGTCCATGTGGGGATCGTCAAGCTGATCAAAGAGCAAACTAAAAGGCGACGAGAAAATACACGAGGTAGGAAAAAAGGAAACAGAAGTGCACGCCCACGCGGTAAAAGAGACGGCGACGTTGACGAGGCTGGGACGAGCACGTGTAACCCCTGTTTTGTTTCGCTTGAACGAAGTAGGGTATCTAAGCGCCGATAAAGAAATCTCCGTTTCACCGACGATACGCCTCTCTCTGCCATGCGGCTATCCTCCTTTGATACTGAACCTACGTGCCATTAACCCCTCGTGACATTCGCACTTTGTACCACCCCATCGTCGATAGCCCAACAAATTTACGTGACATTCGTTTTTATACGTGTGAATTCTCGATGATCGTTTAATCTGTTAACCGAAGCAAATAAGTCGCTCGAATTTTCCATCTTTTAAATACAAAGTTGCCTTAATTACCGATCTTCTATCTTAGGCGATGCATCGCCTCGTTTCTGTTGGAAATAATTTTGTCGTATTTATGTTTGACAGTATATTATACGATAAAAACGAGTACTCAAATTAGATCGAGATAGAACAGGCTTATTAAAAAAGCAGTATGTATTATGAAATTTATTAATCGTTGAATCCTCCTCGATAGCGGCTATATTCTTGCAATTGGGTCGAAAAATACTCGATTACTCGTAGCAATCGTGGGGCATCGATTGCTCGAGTTTCATCATTTATGTTTCGTTTGAACTCTACGATAGTGCGTGATTTGCTGATACACACTTTAAACTTGCAAGGATGTGCGTATTCGCTGACGTAACAGTTAGTTTGAAAATCATCGCATCAATTTCGTTGAATTCGATATCAGCCTCAACCTGTTGCAAAAAATACGTTAACCAAACTGATCAATTTCATCTTTTATATATTCTAATTTTCCTACTTTTCCATTTACGAGGAATCCTGTGAGCTATATCGGCTGTGTATTGCTATTTTCTGAGGTTTAAAACAATCGATTTAGAAATTAAATTATCGATATAACGAGAGATATTTTATAACTACCTGTTGCACGTAAAATTCGTTTGTCAAAAAACACGCCATAAAGCATGGGCTCGCTGGTCTGATAGGAAGATTTATTGAAAATCGCAGTAATCTCTTTCAATTCATATTCGACCCATTGTTGATTTGCCGGTACATTTCATGCAGCGATAACGGATACCGAAAGGTGATAACAGCCATAGAACGGATACACGCAGCGAAGTCCTACGCGTTCGCTCGTCTTCTCATATCGCAAAATGTGGGGGTGAGAAGCATTTCCGTTCTGCAATCATATACATATCGCTTGAATCTAATACCTCGCAGTTACTGGCAACGCTTTTACCGCGAAAAATCCGACGAATATCGAATTCGATAAAATCTACGAGATTTCGCGTATGAAAAAAAAAACTGACTTTCTTATCGTTGATTCGTCATTCGATGTAAATTGATCAAATTAATTAATTCGTAGAAAATATGTTTGCGAAAATTGAGGATTGGCTGTTGCTCGATCGAGTTTGATTACCGAACAACAAAATTTCCGACCTAATACTCGAAAACGAAAAGGGGAGACGATAAAGTATATAATAAAATAAAACTTTTTCCACGTATCGATACAGCAAACGTGTTACACCGTCTGAGATACACAGTCACAGCCACACGATAGAATATCATCAACCGGTATAATATTATTTTTAACACCAACTGAAATCATCTGAAATTTACCAAAACTAGACTCTATTCTTGGAAATCTGTTCCTACATTCTTTATCCACCGATATTTATCCCACACTTATACCGCGCAATTTCGCAAGCCTTCGCGATGTTCGCGTTCGTGCTGATTGCTCTAATCTAGCGGGCGATTTGAATCGTCTTTCTTGGCGTAAGATTTTCACGAAATTAGGTCGTCCCATTAAAAGCACGAACCGACCGAAAGACAGAAAGAGAGAGAGAAAGAGAGAGAGAGAAAAGAACGAAAAAGGGAGGATGACATACCACGCGTATTGCGATAACGCACTTCCCATTGACAGATCATTCTATGCTTCCAGCAGTGTGAAACCGGACGTCGAATGATCTCATAACCAGATACGCTCTGCCTACCCTTCCTTCCTTAACGTTTCACAGAATTTCAGCGAATAGTTTATCTGTGAACAAAAGAAGATTAAAAAGAAAAAAAAAGAGGAATTGAGGAGCTTTCTAGAAAAAATAATCCACGACACAAAATGATACATCGAGTAAAACCTTTATTCCGGCTTTTAACGTTAATTGTTCCGTGGTCGGCTTATTAGAAGTTCTTTTGATCTCGTATCAAACACGACAATTAATCTACGTACATTGTCAACAAGACGATTAATCGATCAGAACTTTTTTATTCGGGCAAAACGATGAAGTTAATCGTCTCTCGGTTGGTCCTGTCATCGGCTAGCCAACTCTGCTAATTGAGAACCGTAAACGTGTTTTATCTGTCAAATTGTACGATATTTCGACAAACGTGGGCCATCGTTCGAACGAGATTGAAAAATACGAACGTAAGTACCGCGATATTGACAAAATTGTTTGTTCGTTCGTTATTCGGTCTGTGAAGGCTCGCTCGTACATACGCAACTTCGATCAGCTTGATGTTGATATTTCGACATTTTGTGAAACGTGAATTATAAAATTGATGGTCCATGATGGTCACGCGTAGCATGAAATTTAAAGGAGAGGCTAATTACGAACGAAATTGAACGAAATGTTACAATGTTGAAATACGTCAGTATATACGTCGGTACAGACGTGTTTTAACAATGAACAAAGTTTCGTTATATGGTACGGTATTAATATAGATATACGAATCAAACATCAATATAGAAATATAGAATAATGTAAGAATAAGCAGATTCCATCAGAGAACAAGGATTTCTCCGAAATAATATGTATATGTTTTATTAAATATTTGTCGACCAATCGATTTCATTTATGAAGATTCTTTTATAAAATTTATCATCTTTACACCGAAATTACTTTTCAATCGTGCACACTTTCATCTTGGATTCGCCGGTTTCCGTTTAAGGAGAGGATTTATGACTCGTCATCCTAGATTTAACCCTTTCCCTGAGTTCACACCAGACCAATCAGTGCAAGCCCTTAAAAGGAAGTGTGTCAATTTGTATCGAGTCTGACCATATTTGGTAGGCACCGGTACCCTCTACCAACTATACTCTCTGGTACTTGCACAGTAAATTCATGTTTTCCAAAGGTGAACAACCTTCCAGCTCCTTATTTTCGATTTATTCCAAATGTCTCCGAATTTCGATAAATATTATATCATCGTCGTATAACATATCGATCGATATATATCTACTGATCCATCAATTTAAATAAATCACGTCGCCTGTTCATTACCATCGCTATAATTCTAAACGAAGATCTTTTTTAATAAGATATTCCAAATAAAACGATATTTACCCAATGCTCTGTTCCTCTATTTACGTTCATGAAACATAGCTTTTAAGGATTCTTTTCTACTTACTTCTAGGTACTTTAAAGATTGCTTTAAGTCGAAAGAAGTTTCTGAGCAGTTTCTGCTGGTCTCTCAATTTAACTACTCGGCAAAACGCATGTCGATAGGTAGCGTGGCAAAATCGATTCACCAGCAAAATATAGAAATATTCGACTCGGTACCTGTTCGGTAATATTTCAGCGGCATGCGTTTTCCCAATCATAATTAGTAAAGCACACGCAGCTTCCATGCAGGCCGTTGAAATATTGAGCAATTACAAACGATTTGTGGTCATATGAATTTATCAAGAACAATTATTGTCCGTTTTATACCCGGCCTACTTTCAGCCTCCCTTTCTTCTCTACTCCATACATATCCCTCTATCCTTGTCTTTACGTAGCTAGTTGTCCGGCTATTAATTCCACCATGCGTCTGTTCTACTATTTATTTGTTCGCTTGCGTATCTAGCTGCCTAAATACGCGCGTATCTATAGAAATAATTGAACAATATTTTTCTATCTCTTTAAAAAATCACCATTTAATTACTAAACTGTGATTTTTTATACAATTTTCATTATTCATATCAAATATTCATATTTTTATGAAATAAAGAAAACATAAAACAAACATATATTTCGCTCACTAAATATTATAACAAATACTTTGTCTATTTTACTTTTGTCTATCCTGAGCATGGTTGTATACGTATTATACTTTGCCATCCACGACGAACGTTTCGCGCACGGGCAAAAATTACGAGTCTCGGTTATCGAGTCGTTAAAAGTTTCGAAACGCGAAGCCGCGTTGATAAGAGCTGACTTTCACGCGAGGAGACGCGACGCACGCGGGCCGATTCCCATGAGTATTTCATGGGTAGCTGTCGAATCCGCTGTTATCTGACCCGAATACGAATCAGCCGCGTTTCCATATTAATTTAGTCGGCCGGCGCGCACACATTCGCGTTTCGCTTTCCTTGCGACAACTTCGAAACGTAACAGCGCGAGGGCCTCCTCGGACGCGCTCAATTAAGATAAATAATTAAGATAAATCGACGCGAACGCATAAATAATTCCGCGAATCGGTAGGCCGCTTTATAACTTTTCACTTTAACGATTGTAAATAAGAGGTGTGATTAACGTTCCGCTGAACAAGCGAGTCCCGCAATAGGTCGACGCTACATCCAGCATAGTTCATCAATTTCGGATGTCCGATATGTATAATTAAAGTGTGAAATACAGGATCGTTAACACGAATGATATATATCCGTTTTACGCCTGTTTCACGAAACGATTCGGTCCCGGCTCTCCACGTTCCATGCGAATGGCAGCGAATCTTCTATTCACTACGCATCCCTTTGTTGGAAATTTTAAATAACCGTTCCATATATACTCGCGTATATATCACACATCGATGATTCGTAAATGTATTCGGTATGATACATGAAAAACCTGTACAATATTCAAATTATTATTTTCAATACGAATTTCTTCTTAATCCTACTTCACGAATATAAAATGTATAACATTGCAATCGTGTCAGGGTGGAACAGTTCCGAGAGTCCACGAGCGATTCTGCTGTCCGTATCGGCTAATAAGTTTACGAGTTCACCAAAGATTTCTAAATGCGAGATATGGTGGCACGCCACGTGGAAACATGCGCGTGGATACCACGAATAAGACAATGGACAAAGGAAATCGATCTGATCGGCGTAGCAACGAGATGCTTGTCTCTTGGTCAGGAGGACCATTCTGGTCCACGACAGCGATCGATTCGTATCGAGCACGGAACTTTATCAAGTCTTTGTATATCTTACGGTTGATCGTGCAGATATTAAAATTCCAATTACTTTCCATGAAACAATGCTAAAGTAATTCGGATAGAACGCGTAATAGTTTACGAAGAATTTACGAAAATAGTCATCGAAATATCGTTGTAAAATCGCGTTTCATGAAAAATTTCAACGGGGAAAGAAGTGATATATAATTAGTTTACAGTCTTGTGGCACAGCATTCTCAATCAGGCGTGCTTCTTGGGAGTTGTGCAACAGGTTAACTGATAAAGCTGTTTCTTTTTTCTTTTCTTTTTTTTTTTTTACCGTTTTGTATACGTAATCACGCAAGATAAGTGCGTTAATGGTCGACGGAAGATCTGACGAAGCTAAGAATTTTCCACTACAAATAAAAATTCAAGCTAATTCGAGGATTGCGTCAAGACGCAATTCGTACTTAACGCAACGTACGCATTTTTAATGCATAATAAAATTTCCCAATGTAGTTACAGTTTCCACGAATACTTGGAAAACAAGCAAAATAGTTTATACTTTAATGCTGCATAGACAGAGATAAAGTCTAGAATAATATTATTGCCATTAATTTTCTAACTTCTATGTGTTGTTTTACATGCGTACAATTTAACTAAGATTATCTTTCCTTTATCTATCTTTCCTCTTTATTCGTTCTCTCTATATTATAATCTAGATTAATAAATCAATAAATAAGATTGAAACTTAAAGAATTTTTGTAATCGATAGATTGGAAATGCTTATGTGTCTGTAAATGTAAAGATTTGCAGAGAATCCACGTAGACATATAAAATATCCAAATTAAGAAGCTCGTTATAACATTCAATAGGAGGAACAAATGTCTATTCAGATTCTGTTTCCTTAGTTACATTGATAAAGATGTGAAGCTGCGTAGATATTCGTAGATGTAATAACCACATCGTTATTGTATGTCAAAGATAAGCGCACAAATAATCTGTAGTCGGTCGAGCACTCATCGGACACGCGTCAGGATCAAAGCGGATCCGCCGGGGGTAGTAGGAAAGTAGAGGAGGGTACAAATAACCACTCGTTCCGTGATTGCCACGCATTCACCAGAGACGAGCGAGCGTAAATGTTGCGTGAAAAGCCACGGGTAAGCTTGCGACGCGTCTCGTAAACTCCTTTTGCCCTCGTTCCACCCCTTGTCACGAGAATTAACAGAAAAAAGCTTTGCCCGTAAGAAAGCAGTTTTCGGTTTTATCTCTTCCTTCGCTTCTTCTTCCTTCGAAAACCTGTTTCCACTTCGATCTACATTTTTGCTATTTTCTTCTCCACCTAAAGTAATTCGATTCTAACGCCTCTCGTATCTTCCCGCGTTATTTTCGTCCGAACAGCATAAACTAAATTTCGTAAAATTTGTTTCCAAGCTGAGATCTATCTTCGTTGCTCGTACCTTCGATCTACGTTTCTGTCATTTTATCTTCCTACTGAAAAACTTATCTCTCAATTTCTTTCTCTTTACTAGTTTTATTCTCGATTTAACGTTCGTCGGTTAATTAACCACAACCACGAGCCGTACATCTTAATTATGCGAGTAATTCGAGTTTCGTAGGTAGAGAAACGGTGGCGGAATTGCGAGTGTGCAAATTACCGCGTGCTGCTTGCCCGGGGGACTACTTTCCGTGGGATACTCCTTTTTCGACGTGAAATGCCGTATGCATGCACATTGTTTGTCCCGTACGGTGGTTTATATGGAGTAATTGTCTTCGTTGCGCTGGACTCTGTTCCTTTCCTTCCTCCTCGTTGTTACGCTTCAGGCACGACGGATTATTATGGTACAGCACGACGGTGGTGTGTAAAGTGGTTCTTAGGAGGGTGTGAAAAATGTTTATGTGGAAACACATCGTGATGATGATGTTAAGTAGCCGAGTATGATGAAGTATGCTCTATAATTCATCGGCGTTCAACGTACAAAATTTATGATAAACGAAATTAGCAAAGCTAAAGCTTCGCGAAGATATCTAGTGGATAGGACGAATCTCTATCTCATTTCTTCAGTTGCATTCAGAAAAATGTGAAACTACGTAAACATCCGCATAGAAATTACTCGTTTCTAGGTTCGTTGCTAATTTGTATAAAAAAACAGTTTATTTATTTTCCTTCGCCATCTTATATCTTGTATTATAAGCAACATTTATAAAACAAAAATTCATAGTATTACGATCAAAGTGACACGCGATATTACGATGCAAAAGGATATTTCTATTCTTTCTGATACCTGTTCGACGTACAGCGCACCGCAGATTGTAAAAACTTTATCTATTTCGCTATTGTCGTTTGCGATGGCAACGAAATTTCCTATTGTTAGAAAAAGCAAAATAGGATAGTATACCGCTATCAATTTTTACGACTTTTACAAAACGTAAAACACGACGATCGGATTAATTTTACTAAAACCATTTTACGTTTACTTTGTTTAAAAATCTTCTAGTATGATTTCGTTCATACTACGATTAAACGCTCCGATACCGTGACGATATTCTTCTATTAATGCCTAAATAAATATAATGAAAAATTACAAGATACAGTGGCTCGCGAAATTATATTAGCAATTGTTAACGACGCATTTTATTTCACACAGAACGGAATCGCGTTATCAGCCACGAACGATCGTGCACTTTTACAAGCACCTCCAGATCAGGAAGTACACATTTGAAATGGTTGCAGTTGCACCACTGATTAGATGGCCTTCCAGCGAATCAATTGTGCGATGCAATAATCGTACTTTCGCAATTGCGACGAATCATGTACGATGTAACGTATTTAAAGAAATATGTGGTAGGCGGTGTACGCATAATTGTGAAATTTATTTTTATAGGAAAGGAAGAGTGGGTGTGATATCCTTGATGGGTCTGGTAATACTACATCCGATGTCTCGTCGAATAAGCTGATTATTGTTGCAGTCGTTGAAGAAAGAATATATGCGGTTGATAATTGCGATTTGTAATTTATAATCTGTAAGCCTATTGAAATTTCCCAACTAAAACCAATGAAAAAAAAGAAAGATATTTTATCTTTCCATGAATTTATAAACTTCCTGCACGATCTTTTCGGCGAAAATAAAAATATGAAATATTTGTCGCGAAAGATCGTGGCAGAAGTTACAATTGCAAACAGATACTCGTTCGACGAATCTGATCTCTATTTTCTTTTCAGGGTGACGAAGGTATACGAGGATTCCCTGGAGCTCCAGGAGTACCGGTTCGTAAAAATCTCCATTCCATTAAAAGTTTGTTCCTCGAGTTTCAATTTTTACATTCAAGACTCGCCTGAATTTCCAAATTTACCCGCCAGATGTTATCTAGATTCCACAAGCTATGAATTTAAATATCCCAACCAATTTGTAGACATCTTTTCTGAGTCATGCTCAACCAGCTGCACTTTCTCGCAAAATTTCCCATTAATTCTCCGCCTCTTACCATTTCTCGATAATGAATTCTCTTTGTTATTGAATTTCATTAACACGTACTAATTCAGTCGTGCAAGAGAATAATATTGGCCTTTTTAAACTATTGCACGCGTATAAAATCTGAAACTCATTGTCAGCGATAATTACGTTTTGAAATTTTCTTCTAGGAGCCAACTTTATGATCCGATCGCTTTAGCTGTAAATAAATCGATAAAGCTTCGCTGCTACGTATCTGCGTGAACTTTTGTAGAGTTGTTATTTTCGTCCCATTTTACGGGAACGATAAAAAATGGTCTTTTATCAGGAAAAAAATATTATTTACGGGAAGAAACAAAAATAGACCGGAACTTGTGCAACGAGTAGCGACGGTTACAAGATCATGCTCGTTAAATCGAATATACAAGAATTCTCATCAACGAAGATTCGGTTCGTGACTTTTTAACACTTGAATGAACGTTGAAATTTTATAAATACGATGGAAATATTTTTTTTTTACTCAAACAACACGTAACGTTAAGTACACTATTCTGAAACACGGATAATTTCTCAAAGATATAAAATGAACTTTTACCTTCGTTGAAATGACCCAAATATTCGGATTTTCCAATTTCCTAAATATTAGATTGTCGGAAAAGTGTCCTTCTTTTGCAGACACGTCTTTCACAGCGACGCATCATTATACAAACGCGAAACCTAATCTGTCGAACGTTATGATCTTTATTTTGATAGAAGAGAATCGATCATACGTAATTCGACAAAATAATATAAAACAGAAAATGTTGCGCATCCATTATTTCCTTATAAAACGAAAGAAACTGTTCGGACGACCTAATACTTTAATCAAATATGCACCTAAACGCATTCGTTATAATTTAGAATATTACCGTACGTATATTTTTTATGAAAATACATACGAAATTTATTATGTTTACGTATTTATCAAAGGAATTCTTCAGATCTTTAACCGTGTTAAAGAAATATTTTCTTGACGCGTTCCTAAAACTTTATCCAAGAAGATTCCCAAGAAGCTTCGCGAAGCAAAACGACCTTTCGTTAATCGACGATATTTCGTGTGTCTCCTAGTCGAGATTCATCCGAGTAAAAACAAAACGGAACGAATCAGAGAAATCTGGAATAATTAAATCCTTGGACGTAGGGTAATCCCGGTCCGGAAGGTGTAATGGGACCAGACGGTCTGGACGGATGCAACGGGACCGATGGACGTGCCGGTGCACCAGGATTGCCTGGTATGCATGGTGAACGTGGTCAACCAGGGCCAGTAGGAGATCCAGGGATCATTGGCGAGCCTGGTGACGGAGGTATCAATTCCGTGGGCGTGAAAGGTATTCGAGGAAATCCAGGCATCGACGGACCCGAGGTAACGAACTTTACAGATCCCACGACCCGTTGAAAGCTAAAAAACTAAAAAAGTATAATTGAAGAATTGAAATGGTAAACGACTCGAGTAGCAGAGACGAAGATCTTATCTATGAATAGAAGTAGCAAAAATCATTCTGTCGAGTTTGACACTTACGTCGTTTATCGTTTAAACGATGGCTATAAACTTTAAGGATTTATCACGACTGTCCTCTATTTGGAGTGGAAAAGAATAGCAAAAGACGCGTTAAATTAACTATTATACATAGTATAATCGGCACTCGCGATTACAGTCGTCGCAGTAGCCCTGAAAGCTAAAGTAAAGTCGTTTAACAACTTACACACTTCTAAATAGTATTCTGCGCGTAATTTACATCCTCGTCGACTAGAAAATCGTCGATTGATCACAGAAAACATACACCATAAACCATATACATTGATAATTGGTAAATCGTAAATTTTCTGTCCAGGGTTTTCAAGGATCGTATGGGATCTCCGGTGAAATGGGTTATCCAGGAGAGAGAGGAGACACGGTGAGTACAAGATCGCGACTTATCCGTTGGTATCGCTCTTCGGGTACCGTAACGACCGATCGGGCGAACCAGAGGGTTCGTGAACCTCTTACGAACGTTTAGGTCGTGCCATTCGTTCGCCAAGCCGCGAGGCTACCAGAGAAAGAGAGAAGCGACGAAGAAAATGAAAAAGACGAGGAAAGGGAGAGGCGGTCCAGTCTTTGGACGTGTTTCGTTCCTTTTTGCGAAACGCCACCTGCTCGCATGAAATATCGTCTGGCTGACTAAGTGTTGGCCGGTAATATTTAACGGACACGCCGGAAATAAGAAATGCGGAGGCGAACGAGATGCGACTTGGAATTTAAAGGAATTCATGGGCCGCGCGATATCGCGCCTTGATAACGTGCTCGCGATGGAATCTTCTTACATGCAGCTTCGTAAAAATCACCGCTGTACGATCGTGTAACTACCTTTTGTCCTTGCCCCCTCGAACTCGCGTGCTACGATAAAAATCAGTTTCGACCGGCGAACGCCGTGTAAAATGGAATTAACGATAAGACGAAACGGTGAACGTAGATCGATTTCGAATTTGATAATCGCGACGATGGTATCTCGTCGTGCGAATAAAATTGCTCGCTGTTTCATACAACGTAAGATATACAAGTAAAAGTTTTTATAGTAACTGTTCAAATACTTGTGCGACTTACCGTATGTAGTTATTCTGTAACGTTCGAATGATGTTTCGTCGTTGATAAAATAACGAGAAAATATGGTAAGCAAATATAGAAATACGTGGATGAAACTAGCTGGATAAGAGGCGACGATCAGTCGCTGGAGCAACGGAGCTACATGTTAATCTCTAAACAGGGCAGAATCCGCTGAAATCTGAAACGTCGCGTTTCAAGAGCCTGTTATCTGCTGACACGACAGCCACTGATAATACGAGCCGTCTACCCTCTCAAGAAGATTCCACTGCGGCCGATCGGCAACTTCCGAGAAACTCGAAACCTCTGTTAGCTGCATTCGCCCTTCTGTAAACTGGCCACCGTGCACGCGTGCACGTTGCCTTCTTACTCTGTCGTGTAAAAGATGAGAAATTGGATATAATTTCGTTCCGGTAACGCGGTTAGATCCAACTATGATCTAACGCGATCTAGCCTGTAACGCAATTTCGTTTTACGACACTTTTGAGAATCGTTCGAGTCCATAGTACTTTCCAGGTAAATTATACTCGTAGATTTAACTCTTTTAAAACTAAGCTTTTAAATAACAGACGCAATAGAGTATGAAGCGTATAAAATCATACAGTGT
The DNA here is from genome assembly GCF_041682495.2 of Bombus fervidus. NCBI lineage: Eukaryota > Metazoa > Arthropoda > Insecta > Hymenoptera > Apidae > Bombus > Bombus fervidus. The sequence continues at coordinate 1,817,673 of NC_091532.1, forward strand.
TAACGTAATTTTCATATATTCCATACGACGATGCGAAGTACGAAACGAAATGATATCGTGTCAGCTTACTTATTTATGATAGATATATAACGAACGATTGAATCATCTTTTAGGGTTACCGCGGACCCATGGGGTTACCAGGCATGCAAGGTGAAGTGGGTGAAACTGTATATGGCGCGAAAGGTACGGTGGGTGAACAAGGAGACAGAGGAGAGCCTGGCCCACCGAGTAAAGACGAATACAAGAAAACAGATACCATGTACTATCCGGTGAAGGGCAGTAGGGGCGAGAAGGGGATGCGAGGAGATAGAGGTAGTCATGGAAGAAAGGGAGAACCTGGCATCAAAGGTCCTCACGTGAGTAACATTATGTACTTTCATAAAATTGTACGTTCCAAGTGGAAGAAGAAATAACGAGGTACAAAAATATGCAAGTCTTTAAGTAGTTTCTTCCTGGAATGAAGAAAAATTGCATCGTATGAAATTATTTCAAAACAATGGATTTAACACTTAAAACGTCGTTCGGTGTAGCAGAATTCCGTATCCTTCTCTGTTTCCAATCTTCTAAAATTAATAATCTTCGATAGAACGAATCTCCCGATATTTCAAAAGGATTTCGTCGCGTTAGTGTTGATTCGATTTAAAACATTTGCGGCGAGAGAAAGTCTCACGAACGCAGCGAACACAACTGCGAAATTAAAAGATAATCTCCGCGTTGTATACACGTGACATTTTCACGCAGGGTCGTCCAGGATTCGCTGGTACTAAAGGTATGAAGGGAGAGCAAGGTAACGATGGACCTAGAGGCAAACAGGGTGCGATAGGACCGCCAGGACCTTCGGGAGAAAAGGGAGAGAAAGGGGCTCCAGGCTATGCCGGACAACCGGGACCCGATGGATTAGACGTAAGACCGCACTACCGTTTCATTCTTAGTCAAAGAAACTTAATAAAATAATTCCATCGCGTATTTTGTACGTCCATTTGTAATTTGTAAATTGTACGCTGTTCGTACTTGGTTTAAAATTAATTGATCGCTTTTTGCGTACATATATACCTTGAGATTTTATTAATTTTGCAGGTTTATTTATCGAAGTAAATCTATGATTGTGTTTTAGCATTTTACTGTAATTGATACAAAAATATCTAATTTAATAATCACTTTGATTAAGCATTATCTTTCAATAGGATAGCGATAGCAAAGTAGATAAATTTTCGAAAATTGACTTGGAAACGTGTACCTCTGTATTTTGAATTCAGGGAGAGTTGGGAGAGCCTGGAAACCAAGGACCACCTGGTAAACAAGGAGCTGCGGGAGAACCTGGACAATACATACCGGAACTGGACGAAATAATTCAAGGAAATATCGGAATTCAAGGAGATCTAGGTTTGCTTTTATCCAGTATCCATTTCTAAAGATAGAACGAAAAAAGATCTTGATGTAACAACTGCTCCTTTCTATCTAGGTCCGCCTGGTAATCCAGGAGAACCAGGAATACCAGGTTTACCCGGTAAAGTAGGTTATATCGGGCCACCTGGTCCTCCAGGACCGATCGGGCCTCCTGGATCGGCAGGACTGAAAGGATCTTCCATCAAAGGAGAGCCAGGGCAAGATGGTTTGTATTTAAGGATTCGATGTCCATCGAAGAACGCGTTGAACTAACTGAAACATATTTCGTTGCATTTCTCTTTTCAAGGTCTTACCGGAGAAATGGGTTTACAAGGTCCACCAGGTGCACCGGGTATACCCGGCCTCGCCGGTCCGAAAGGTTTTCCTGGAATATCGATACACGGCCCACCAGGCTTAGATGGAAAACCTGGATACCCCGGTATTCCTGGATTACCGGGAGATCGTGGTGATCATGGCCCCCAAGGTACCTTTTCTTTCGTTTGATAAATTGCACATACGTCTATTCTATAATTTATATTTATACACCTACATTCGTACTTTCATAATTGTATATACGTCTATACTATTTTAGGACGTTGATTATCAGAACACCGATTAACAGAGCTTAATTAATTAATTGTCGGAATATTAATGAAAAATTGCTGATTAAATGAAAAAAATGAGCAAACGGTCTCTTGTAACAAAAATTGATAGAAATAAATAACGAGACAAAGTATTTTCTTATGTTCTTGGTTTAGAAACACAGATATTTCGTGAGCGACGAAGAAATCGTTCGTATTCGACAATTATTCGTTCGTGCTCATTTTTCTTAATTATAAGCAAAAATCTTCATCGATATGCTGTAATGGAAATTTGGTATCCCGTACAATTTCCTGTAACGATACTAATTAACGTTTGGATCGGACAGGTCCTAAAGGTTTCCCTGGGAAAGGAAGCAGGATCGGAGGCCCTCCGGGTGAACGTGGTTTACCAGGACTTCCAGGACTTCCTGGACCCGATGGATTGCCAGGTGCTCCAGGCCTGAAAGGTGTAAGAGGTCTTAAAGGAGACGACTGTGGTGTTTGTACGCCAGGTACGTTATATTGGTAAATTAAAAAGGAAGAAAAACTATTTCTCATTTTAATATCTATGGACGTTGAACTTTAATATTCTGTTTCAACATCGTATCGAAAATCTGTGCTTTAATAGTATATTATACTATGGCTCCGCTCTGTTTGCTACTGTCGAGACAATATCAGTTTACTAGCGTGACTAATGATGATGACATCTTGAGATAAGAGCGGTGGACAGTTATTGCTGTATCTTGAATTCGCAATAGGATTACAACGTTATCGCATCTGATAGCATCGTGTACTTATTCACTTACTTACATGCTTATAAGCCTACACCGAGGTTTTGAATGTTCCATTAAAAAATTATTTAAAAGCTTTGTAATATCGTTTACTACGACGTGCTCTCTATTTTCATGTTTTCGTGCTCTACAAGAATTTGGATCGTGAATGACTAAACGCAATTGAAACGAATCTGCTAAAGGAGAGTAATCTCTACCATCTACTTTAGATAATACGTAGCAAATTCAATTACATAGGCGGGAAGAAAGAACGAAAATGATTTTTTAACTGTTACGAGAATTATCCATTTTCGTAGTTAATAGGAAAGGAGGAATTTAGTTGAATGATTCGTTTAAAATAAAAAAGTTTTCATCGGTAATTATTCGCAGAAGAATTTCTTTGCCGCTCTTGAATCGAATTCTACGTTTCGATTACCTCCGTATGATTATCATCGATCAAGTTATCGTTGATAATTACGATTCACAATAATTGCAAATCATTACGAAAAAATATTTAAACAATTGGAGAAACTTTTATGCGATATCCATGTATTTTTTACTTTATGCAAACGTAAAGATATTTCGAAGTTCTTATTTACCAAAAAAGAAATTCCGATCGATTGCTATACATTACACGTGGTATATTGATACGTACTATTTCTCAAAACAGGTCTACCCGGTAGAAAGGGTGAACCTGGTGATTCCGGGCTGGACGGATATCCTGGAACGCCAGGATACCCGGGATTGTCCGGACTTCGTGGATTCAAAGGCGTACAAGGTAAACGGGGTATTATGGGACCCAGAGGATTGGAAGGAGACAGTGGACGACCAGGAATCGCTGGTCCTCAAGGCCCTAAAGGAGAAATGGGAAAATTGACATGGCCAGACAAACTAACTAGGATGCCTGGTGATATCGGTGACAAGGGTTTCCCTGGTGTCGAAGGACCGAGAGGCCCACGAGGTCAACCTGGTAGTCGCGGTGACACTGGCATTCAAGGACCTAAAGGAGAGAAGGTAAGAATACTTTTTATCTGAATGACAAACGGCATCTGAGAGACTTGGCCGTTTAAGAAAATATTTGAAGAACAATTGTTATTTATTCATTTTATATCTTCTGTGATTATATAGTTTTGCGAAAGCTGATCAATTTTTCGTGAGAACATAGGCAACGAACGGCGCTCCTTTGTTTTCAGGGTGATTTTGGTCCTCCAGGGTATCCAGGACGCGACGGTTTCGCCGGACTGGATGGTATTCCGGGTGTTCCGGGTGACAACGCATCGATACCAAAAGAATTTCTTCGAGGTGAGCCGGGTTTCCCGGGCATCCCGGGAACCAAAGGTCCAATGGGTGACAAAGGAGGAAAAGGCGAACCCGGAGAATCTTATCCGCCACCGGTTATAAATCTGAAAGGAGAGAAAGGATACAAAGGAGGACGAGGTGATATAGGTAAGAGGTTAAAGAGACAACACTTATTCTCTGAATTTTTCTCCTATCAATTATTATACTACATATGTACTACATATACTATACTAAGAATAAATGAAAGATTGTAAAAAAATAGCGATTGTTAATCGCCATTTGATAGTAAACGTGTGATGAAATTTCTACAGGAGAGGACGGTGCGAAAGGTGTCGAAGGATGGCCTGGTGACGAAGGATTTCCGGGACTGCCGGGAATTTCTGGATCACCTGGTATATCCCGTCAGGGTCCTATAGGATTAAAGGGATATCCCGGTATGCCAGGAGATCAAGGACCTCGCGGAACATCCGGTACACCAGGATTACAAGGACCAATGGGTTTCACGGTAGGCATATGAACAAAGAGATCGAATCAAACGTTTAATAACGTAACGTAAAATAAGGTTAAAAACAGAAAATCAACAAAAATGTATTCGTAATATTTTTCTTTCGTGATGTTGAATTTTTATGCGACTATCGCGTAATACAGGTGAAATAAAATTGTTTTTTCTTTAGGGACGCTTGGGTAACAAAGGAGATCGCGGAGAACCAGGATCAAATCAGACGTACGGCGATTATGGATTAATGGGTTGGTCTGGTAACAAGGGAGACGTTGGTGATTCTGGTCCTAGAGGTTTACAAGGTAGACCCGGAGTGGATGGTGTGAAAGGAACGAAAGGTAGCAAAGGTGCTCCTGGCCAGGAAGGATTGCCTGGACTACAGGTAAAATTAGACGGCAAAGACGATAGACGTCTGATATTTGATCCTTGAGATTTAACGGGAAAAATCGATCAACAGGGAGCCAAAGGTCAACGAGGTTACAGCACTCAGGGACCTAGGGGATTCCCTGGAATGGCTGGACAACCTGGAATGCCCGGAAGAATGGGAGAAATCGGTATTCCAGGTAAGATGGTTTTTAAATTTTAATTTTTATTAATTCAATTCGAATATCAGAAATTTATTATTATTTTTTATTTGCGAAACGAACCCTTTGACGCATAAAAGATTGACCAAATAGATCAACTTTCTGATCTATCTATTGATCTGTGTATTGATATATATTTGATCTGTGTTGTGTAACGCTATTCTACAAAGAGCAATTTCTCGCGGATAGTGACCATACACGATTAAGAAGAGTAATTCAGTCGACACGTAATACTTTTGATTAGTCGCGGTATTAAATTGATCGGATAGTTGTGTCGCTTCTATTCTTTGCAGACCTCGTTGATTTGCAAAGAAATCCATTGTTTCAAGTAAAACTTGTATCAATTAGTTTTCAATATTATTCGTTGTTGCTTGAGATTTTATCTAATTCGAGTTAAATATCGATGACATGAAATTTATCGCGCTTGTTTTTCACAAACGTTTCACTCTGCAAGGTAGAATTTCAAGTATTTACAGTCATTACATCGGAAATGTTAATTAACGCAATTGGCATCCGATTAGTTTTTAAATGCACGAGAAAATCTGTTCGGCGTATCGACCGACTCTCTAGAGAGAATGGTCCTTTCGAAACAGTTGCGACGATTCATGGGAATTGTTAGGTAACTATAAACAAGGATTAACCGTAACGCATGAACGCAATAAACGAACAACGAACACGCCTCGCTCGATATGTACATTCCCACTGGAAAAGGCCAGGGAAATCCAAACTTTACAAAATTCTGTATAACGATGATATTTAAACTGCGAACATCCTGTTTTACATGCTTTGAATGGCACACACGGAATCGGATATTTCAACTGCGGTCTAATTATCAAACATCGATGGTATATTGGAACGAAAGAGCGGGTAGAATGCAACAGAATTACGCGGAAACTTGGTATTTAAATCGTGGATATTTAAGCAAATTATGTTATATGCTTTTACGAACAAAAAAATGAAATCTATCTAGAGGATCGTTTTATGCATTAAATATTATAACTTCGAATATTTTAGATACTTTTGCGTATTATCCCCACGTTCTATGGATTTATGCGCTTTCAAATTTCCCACAAATGCATTAAAATCTACAATTTTCTGATAATACATCGCTAATAAAATGACTGAAAATAGGTCCCTACGGAACACCTGGATTCGACGGAATGAAGGGTCTGAAAGGAGAAATCGGTTTCATCGGACGCAGAGGTGACGACGGTGATGCTGGACCGATGGGTTACTCAGGAAGGGATGGTCCACCGGGTCAACCGGGTCCTCCTGGACCAGACGGTGCCGATGGTGAAACTGGCGAACCTGGTCCTCCTGGTTGGCCTGGACCCGACGGAATGCCTGGAATAATCGGAGCTAAAGGACAACCGGGAGACGTTGGAGCCGAAGGTGTTATAGGAATTATGGGATTACCTGGTCCAAAAGGTATTTCTGGAGACGTGGGACCGGATGGTTTGGCCGGACTTCCGGGTGAAAGCGCGTTCAGTGGACCCCAAGGTGAGCTGGGTGAGCCTGGTTTCATGGGAGAAGTCGGACCTCCTGGCTTCCCTGGCATGGATGGGCGACATGGCCCACCTGGTGAACCAGGAATAGGTCGCGATGGCTTCCCTGGTTCGAAGGGAATCAAAGGTGAAACTGGCTTTGACGGATTCAACGGACTACCTGGACCAAAAGTAAGTCTCTTAGCGACGATGATGTTTAAAAATACAGTAGAAACTAAATTGGTTTTACAAGTTTGTTTGGTGCACGCATCCAGGGCATCGTTATGTGTCCGAAAATTACATCAGGGTAAAATCTAGAGGAAACGATTGATTAAACAGTGCAATGATTCGAATAGGAAGATTTCCATGTAAAATGAAAAATTCAATTGCGGAAATATAATATATAGAATTAACTTTACAATTTTTCTACCAACCACTTGCACGTATTTTCAGATCTAAATTAATTAATTTTCTCGTATTTTGTCAAAAATGTTTTCGACAGAAGACTGGTGAAGTTATAGATGGCAAAAGGTTTAATTCCAGTTAAAACATTCTTATCTTTCGCTATGAATACTCCAAACAATCTTATAACATTATAACCGTACGTTATACATCAACGTTCCGTGCTTACATTAAATAATACTAAATGACGATGGCGATATAACATTTTGGTTAATAATATTAATAACGGGAATAAATAATACGATAATAAGAGCTCCTCGTTTATCTGTTTCATATAGGGAGAGGTGGGTGATATGGGGCCGGATGGTTTGAAAGGGCCAAGAGGAATTTGGGGTTTAAAGGGAACGCCTGGAGCATATGGTATTCACGGTTTACCTGGCGTGAAGGGTGAACGAGGTCCGATAGGACCACCTGGTTACAGCGGACCTAAAGGTAAACGCGGATTGGATGGAGATCCAGGTCAAATGGGTTTGCCAGGTAGGTTTCGCAAATTTCGTTGTAAATTATCTTACTGTCCTTATCAGTAAATTGTAAAAGAAGACTAAAAATTAAAATTTACGTTTTTTTTTTTATTAAACCAACCCCGCGAAGGAATCGTCAAAATATTAATAATTTACAATATGACGCTAGAGAACAGGAAAAATGGTAAATATTGTACAATGTGTAAATTTTATTCAGGAATGCCTGGTGATCCTGGTCCTAGAGGATTACCCGGTTTAATGGGTGCACCAGGACCCAAAGGAATGGTAGGTGAACCAGGTCCTCCGTCGTATGGTGTATCAGAAAGGGGTGATTTCGGTACTCCTGGCCTCGAAGGCTTGCAAGGTGAAAAAGGAATACGCGGTGAACAAGGTTTTATAGGATTACATGGACGAATGGTACGTAAATAACGAATATTTTTATATTGTAAAAAATTAGCCCTCGAATTTGCTTGTTTTTAGCAATTTTAATTTAACAATTTCAGGGTATGAAAGGTGATATTGGATTCCCTGGACCAGATGGATTCCCAGGTGTGCCAGGTTTCCCAGGTCTTCCTGGCGATCGAGGACCTCAAGGTTTCCCAGGTAAACACCAATCACGTTTCTACGCAACACTATATTTACCAACACCTGAACAGTACTTAAATGCGTCAGATATAGAAAATTATAGATAGACATAAAAATATTCTGTGGAAAGTGTTCAAATTGTACTTTCGCGAGCTAGTGTACCATCGGGTCTTGGAATTTGGGAAAATCAAACGCTAATTTTCTCGGAAATCCCTACCTATCTTAGCAAGATATCTTTAGCAATATCAAAGGCAAGAAATTTGAAACTAATCGATTTGCAAGTCTCGCGTTAAAACAGCACGATCACCGGTAAGATATTCGTTGTATAAATGCGTATAATTATATTATACTTGTTATCTAGGATTACCCGGTGAGTTGGCCGAACCATCCGAGGACGGATTACCTGGACTAGATGGACTACCCGGGACTCCAGGAATTCCGGGTCAAAAGGGTGCACCCGGAGAATACGGATATAATGGACCTAAAGGAATTATGGGAGACGTTGGTTTCAGCACGCGTGGTCCAAAGGGACTTCCAGGAGATCGAGGTATTATTCTCTTCTCATAGTACGAATGAATGAATTTCTCATTTACGATTTACAGGTAAATTGCGTATATATTTATACTTCTCATCAGAAATTTGAAAAAAGCGCTGGTAATACGCTAAAATATATTTTTATCTAAAATAACAAGAATATCACATACACCGTTTCCTATAATATTTAGTAGAGGCAAATTTTTCTTATTTTATATATTTTTACATTTTATGCGTATTCCATGTATTTTATACACCTTCGAGTTTCCCATAGATACGTAAATACATAAAAATCTGCGATCTAATAATAAATTATAAACCAGACCGAGATAATGTCTATAATCTTTAAATTTGTTTAAAAATTTGTCTAAAAAATTGATTTAAATTAAATGAATATTTTAAAAAGTCTACACTATCGACAGGATCACTGTTTACCGCGAACTAGTGTTCATATTTCATCTTCGTGTGTAGGTCCAGAAGGTTTCAGGGGTTTCCCTGGAGCTCCAGGATTAGATGGTTTGGAAGGCATGCCTGGTCTACAAGGACCAAAAGGTGAACCTGGCGACCGTGGACTGCCTATATTCGCCATTAAAGGAAGACCAGGAGAACCAGGATTGCCTGGATTCAACGGTAGAAAAGGAATAAAAGGAGAAGTTGGTGAAGTGGGCATGCCTGGACGCGAAGGAGTACCTGGACGAAGAGGACAACGCGGTGACGACGGAGACGAAGGTTTATCCGGTGCGATGGGACTTCCAGGACCAAAGGTTAGTTATTTCAATTATCTTACATATTCGACGCGCTATTGATCATAGAATATCGAAGAGTTTAAAGAATATATAAATTTTGTTGTATAAAAGTAAGGAACTCCTGCCAATTTAAACAATTTTCGTGAACATATCACGTGTATCATACGAAATACTTTGAACTATAACGAGATACAATTAACGCGTTTAGACTAGCAAAGAATGTAAAGAAACTCGAGTAATTTAATTAATATATTGTCGTGAATAATATTTCCAGAAAATTTATATAAATTTTTGTACGCTTCGCAGGGACCGAAAGGAGATAATGGTATTAATCCATTCTCGCCTTTCCCAAGAAAAGGTTTACCCGGTGATGTAGGACTTCCAGGACTGCCAGGTACTATAACAAGCAACCAGAATTTCAAAATAAATCAATAATTTATCATTTGAAAGGACATTTAATATACATATTATATATTTATTTATTTGCGTAGGTTTCCCTGGGCTTCAGGGCATGATAGGCGAACAAGGAGAAGACGGAATTCCCGGAAGAAAAGGAGAACCAGGAATGGAAGGACTTCCCGGTCTTCCAGGACTAGAGGGCGTTATTGGTTCTCCTGGTTATCCTGGTCCTCGCGGTGCGATCGGCCGACAAGGTCTTCCAGGTAATAAATCACTTATTAACGAGATACGAGCAATATTTCGTTACCGCGACGAGCAATGTTATTAGAATTCTGAAGAGGATGAAATACCAATGTTTAGCTCCAGAAACGTTTCAACGGCGCGAGATAGATCGACGATGTGTTGAATTTTAAAACCGCCCTGTACAAAAAATACGAAATTTAACTTATCAGTGATCTTCGTTCATTTGCGAATAAAAAGCTATGATCTAACAGTTATGATACGTTAGAAATGTAAAAAGATGCAAATTAATTCGTAGGATCCCCCGGAATACGAGGAAGTCCGGCACCACCGGCACCAGGTGCCCGAAACAGAGGTTTCTTCTTTGCTCGACACTCGCAATCCGAAATGATACCGGTGTGTCCAAGAAATACGGTGAAACTTTGGGACGGTTTCTCGTTTTTGCACATAATGGGCGAAGGATATTCCGTCGGACAGGATCTTGGTAAGAACGTTTAAAAACGACTAATGGAAATAAACATTAAATTTCTCGATTAACTCGTCTGTTCTCCTTCCTAAGAACGGAACGCGTGATCGAGATTATATTTCGTTTCAGGCACCGCTGGAAGCTGCCTTCAAAAGTTCTCCACCATGCCCTTCACGATGTGCAATTTGCAGAACGTATGCGACTACGCCAATAAGAACGATTACAGCTATTGGTTGAGCACGACAGAACCTATGCCTATGTCCATGGCGTCTATACCGGCACCGGAAGTCGGAAGGTATCTGTCCAGATGTTCCGTTTGCGAGGCTCCAACTCGAGTGATCGCGGTGCACAGTCAATCCATGGCTATACCAGAGTGTCCCGGTGGTTGGGAAGAACTTTGGATCGGATACAGTTTCCTCATGGTGAGTATAACTTTCTTCGCTTTACGCTCTCGCTCACGAGTATCCGGAGTCGCTTGCTTATTTCTCTAACAAGAGAAATAAGTTTCAATTACGAAATTAATGAAGCAAAATCCAACGATTCCGAAATAATCCGAAAGCTGCAACAACGAAAAATTTTCAGCATCGAGACGCAGGCGGACGCGGATACGGTCAATCCTTGGTGTCCCCTGGTTCCTGTTTAGAAGAATTCCGCACGAGACCGTTCATCGAGTGCCATGGTTTTGGCGCGTGCAACTATTACTCCACTGCCATATCCTACTGGTTAACCATCGTCAAGGAGTACGAGATGTTCCGCAGGCCTATACCACAGACGTTGAAAGCCGATCACACATCGCGAGTAAGTCGTTGCGCGGTGTGCATTCGACGTCGCGTCACGGAAGACCAACATGCCAGAACGCCGAGACCTTTCACGCCGAACGGCCAGAGAGACCAAGTCGGCAACATTCAGTATCCACCGCCGCATTCATATTATCCAAACTATCAATATCACAAAAAACCGCCTGTAAGCAAAACGAGAGATCCGAATAGACGCGTTCCGTATCAGTATCGAAGAAGAGGCAGACTACGTAAACCCGAACGAACGACAGAATCACCGAACGCGGCTTAAACAACGATCGATGCGATGGCACGGACGTAATCGTGCGAACGAACTAGTAATGGGTGTTTCAATCTTATCTCGAAAGCCATTCGAGGCTTTTCAAGATTATAGAAGAAGATTCGAAGCACTTTGAACACGACTCGAAGTTTAAGACTCTTAAGTTACGCGTAAATCTAAAATCTCGATACGTCTTGAAAGTTTCGAAGATCTTTTTCTTCTACCAGCGTCTGGACATCGACATTCGCGCTATTCTTTCGAACACTGTCGTTAACGCTTCACGTTAACATATCGTTTGGAAACGGAAACACTTATCGAGAATGATAGCGAAACATCGAACACTTAGAAATTTCTCAAGACGTCCAAGACTCGTCGAGAGTTGCGAACATCGGATCGTGTTCCGAGTGATTCGAATTTTTCGTCGTCCATACAGCTTCGAAACGATTTGTAGCGTTTCAAATCCCATCGCTAGAAACAGCAAGTCTGTGTGTATATATAACGAGATGTTCGAATCTGTTAGTTAAGTTATCGCGTCTGTTCCGTATGGTGTAACGAAGGAATATAAAGGAGCATTCATAATGCGAATAGGCCATTCGTCGGTCGTTCTTAATGCCAAAAAATACGATACGGGGACGAACGTCTTCGGCCAAAAACTGCCAATCGACGGCATCCGCTGCCACCACGGGCGCTGATCAAACTCGCGTAAACAATCGAATTTTAAATTAACGATCCAGTGTATCATATGTATCGCTATTTTATTCTATAACATTTACTTGCCTATGTATTTACATTGAGTCGAATAAAACAGTTTTATAGAAGCTATCGGACGCTGAAACAGCCTGATGATTTTTGTGCAGCGGCACGTCGCGAATTTTGTGTTCAATGGTCTCTTTCGTGATCGCGATTTCGAAATGTTTGACGACGAACGTGAAATGTTTTTCTTTTTTTTTTTTTTTCTTTTTTGGAAGAACGATTATATATTTGTATAAAATAAATTCGTCAATCGGCAAGGATAAATTTACTCTATTCGGAGATCCTTTATCTTGTACGAATCGGTTTACTTTCCTTAAGGATCAATTTGAAATTTCGTTGATAGTGACAAACTTTTTTGATTAATTTTCTTAATTGAATTTCAGCCGATTTCGATTGACATTTGTTGACTTTGTCAATTGGTAGGTAATTAAAATTTTCCCGTCGACTCAGATATTCGAAGATGCGTGCACGAAAGAGAGCATATCTTCCTATTAACGCGTATCAATAGTATAAAATAGATATTTCCTAAGATAAAAATTTGACTCTTCAACTGCCACGTTAAGAAAATATTATCTTCTCTGTTTTCTTTTCCGTTTACTTAAATTGTGTCAAAAACATTAACAATTAAAATGAAAAGCGGTAATCGGCGCGATACTTGTCACGCGTAAAAACTATAACTACTATCGTAGCATCGCTATTTAAAAGTCACGTAGGTATAGAGAGAATTGAATAATAATGATCGCGTAATGTCAATTTTATGCTTGATGCATATTATAGAAGATCGTAAAAAATAAATATAACGAAGGAAACTATCGCGTGTAATAGTAAGATTACCCTAATTTTATATTTATATATTATATGTATCGTTATTTTAAGTAATAAAACGTATTAAGTAATTATTCAAATTGTTGTATTTACTCGAGTCATAAAATCGATCGAAGCGATCGAGTTGAATGGAAAACGAGCAACTCGAATCTTTAGCCATCGAATGAATCCGAAAGATTCAAAGTGTCAAAGCAGATGGATGGTGGTTTTTTTTTTTTTTTTTTTTTTTGTAGAAGGATAATCAGAGATATCGCTAGACGCGATATCCAAAGGAAAATAAAGCACATGAAAACTAATTACAGTTTAATGATCAAACCCGCGCGGACCAGGCGCGAATTTCCAAAATAAATGTACACGTGAGAGATCGATATTATATTTATATTTATAAAATTATTCATCATTAGAAAGCACATATGATCTATCTATATGACGTAATTCACTACGCACACACGCGTACAAGCATGCCTACGAGCGCACGCACGCACAAAGAGAAAAAAACACGCAGAGCCGCACGCACACCGTGAAATACCATTCATTCTTCGTCGCGCACGCAGGCGTAAGCACACACATACACACACGCGCGGGCATACATACACACGTACGTGGGCGCGCGTGTGCGCCACACACACACACACACACAAAATAACCGCTGTGTGAACGGCGACGCGCGACTAACGAAACGAGTATACATGTCTATGTATGCACGTGTACATATTCAGAGTACCTCACGAATGTGTTTTATAGGATTTTCATATCTTTCTTTTCTTCTTCGTTTTTTTTTCTTTTTTGTCGTTTTGTTTTTTTATTTTACGCAACTCTTTGTAACTGACCGATTAATTGGAAGAAAGTGCAACAGAGATGAGCAGGCCAGTGTCATCACAGCAATTAATTATACTCGTATAAATATCGATCTTCGTCCTTCCAAATCGTTTCTCTTCGTCTTCTTCTACACAGACCTCTTTCCCTTTTTACATGTACGGTTTCATATTCTTCTTCTTCCATACGTCCTTTTATGTTTTTCGATTACCACATTTTGCTTTTCCCATCGATCATCGATTCTTACGATCTAAACGTAACCTCCAGAACGGTAACATTCCTTTTATTAATAAAATCATTAAAAACTACTAACGCTCGATAAAATTGTGCCTAAAAAAAACAGGAGAAAAAAAAAACGAATTCCTCATCTATACGCCTAACATAAGAGACACTCAAGCAAACAATCGCGTTAAACTCGATCGGCAATCTCCCCGCATACCTTTACACCTTCCTTTTCTATGAACACGTGCCTTAAAATCGAACCTAAAGAAACAGAATATATTAACAAAAAAAACGAATGCTGAGGAGAACAATAAAAAATCTCGACGACGAACAATTTGGATTAAAAAAATACATGTTGTATATATATATATATGTATATCGCATTAAAACAGCTACGCTAAGGGACACTATCCTCGCATTAAAAAAGTGAGAGAAAAACCAAACTTTTAACGCATTCTGGCGCAGACTTCTGGTCACGACGGTGAACAGCGACTTCCCTGATAAACGAAGTACGCTATCACCGAGACTCGCGAGTGTTTACCTCGTGGCAATTTCTTCCAACTTACTTCTTCCGCTGTTTTTTTACACTTATCATTTTCTTTTCTTTTTTTCTTTTTAACTCTGTTTTTCAATCTTTCTTTTCGTTTAATAATCGGTGAACATCCTGGAAAAAATAAGACACTTGCGTGAGATTTCTTTCATATGCATGTATGATATACATATATACACACCGATTGTTTTATGTCGCGCGGCGTGTGTATATATATATACAATAAACGTGAATTAGACGTATTTTCCACTTTTTTTTTTCCTTTGTTTCTTTTTCGTTTCTCTTAATTCCTCTTCGATACATGTTTTTTTTTTTTCTTTTCAATTACGATCAATGCAACAACGGATGTCGTTAGGTGAAGTAATTTAGTGTGCATCTCTAAAGACTCGAAAGAGAATTACCGAGCTATGCAAAATAGAAGGATCGATCTCCATTTTTTTCATTTCATCTTCTTCATCCTCTCCACACGTATACATACATATATAAATATACGTAAATTTATATACCGATTATATATAAATAAACGAACGAATCATATGTATATATAACACGATATATAAATCCCTATACATATATATACATATACATTTATACAATATATATATATATGTATATATAAAGGTACTCTTACTATTGAATAGAAATATGCATATTCCAAGTGTTCAATAATATCAATATTGATATAATAATAATTATTATTATAATAATAATAAAATAATAATAATAATAATAATAATCCTTAATATTATAATAATATAGTAATTGCAATAAGAATATTGGTAATAGCAATAATCATGATGTCAATAATAATAATAATAATAATAATAATAATAATAATAATAATAATAAAATAAAATAAAATAAAATAATAATAATTATTATATAATAATAATAGTTATAATCATATTAACAACAACAAGTATTCTTTGTCACATTTTGGTTGCGGATTCTTACAATCACAAATATATTATTCATAAATGTAATAGTCAAAACGGATCGTTAAATTAAGAGAATATGTGAAATAGTGCTCTATTTGCTTTCTTTCTTTTTTTTTTTTTTCACCTTCTCCACCGCCTTCTTTATCATACTCTTACTTCATCGCTCTTGTGTACAATAATTAAACCTATAAATAGTTCTATGTTCAACAGCCAGTGGTATAATAAAGTATACCTTTGAGGTACCTACGTAGTTTCTTTCAGTGATACCAAATACAATACTGACGGCAATGCGTAGCAACCCTGGATACAGAGTTACACGGCCGTCAGTTCATCGTGTCGGTATTATATTTGTAATCATATGTGTATATATATATATATATATGTATATGTATATATATATATATTTATATTTATTTATTTATATTTATCTATTTATATATACTCAAATATCGTCCGAAGCTGGGTTGCCTCGAGAAAGGCTTTCTTTCTTTCTTTTTTATATATCCATGTATATATATAAAATAAGAACATCGCACTATCGTGCCACGTGCTCCCCGCGCCCAAACCTTCTCTCGTCGCCTAACATCGTCGTAATCGCGAGATCCATGTTCTCACACCTTTTCTCCGGTTTCGATTCACAAATTTCGATCCACCAATTGCTGTTCGTTCGATCGTTCGTCAACACTAATCCACCTTGCCGGTTATTCGTCACGAAAACTAAGATCATCCGTCTCGACGTCAACGAGGTCAAGGACGATCTGGTGGAATCGTGGAAAAGATCTCGACACAGCCAAACGAAAAACGGAAACCTTCTCGTCCTTGGAGTTCGAGCGAGTTTAACGTCGATACACTGGGTCGACGTTCCCTGACATCTTGTTCCGCGAGTTCGAACTGTTCGAAACGCAAAGAGGCCACGGAGAGCACGACGCAGTGGTCTGACATTTCTTTTCTTTAATTCTTCTTTCGAAATTGTATTTGGTGATACGTATCTGAATACTGACTTCGTGTGTTGCAGCGTTTACATATAATACAATTAGTATCCATTACGTATAGGGTGTACATGCGTGTATGTATCATCGATTTCCATTCAATTTCTTTTCTCTCATTCTCTTGTAATTCTCTCTTCTCACACTCCTTATTTCCATTTTCTCGTTCTTCCTGTCTCTGGTTTCGCGTTCAAACGTATATTACATAGATCCCTTTACTGTGCAGAGCGTTGGCCGGCAGTCACTCGGACAACAGTTTCTGTAACAGGGACGACTGGTTCACCTTCGGATCACCTCGAGCTACTTCCTCCATAGAAGTCTGTAAAATGAATTCCATTTGATTAGTTCGATATGCTTCGTTCTACAGGCTTTTGTAATAAGGTAGTCAAGATACCGGCAACCAGTCCTTTCTTTTCCTTTTTTTTATTTTTATTTTATTTACTTTATTTTTTTTCCTTTTTCTCTTTTTTTTTTTTTTTTTTTTTTTTTAGAAGGTTGCCGTCGTTCAATTCAGAATGTAGAAAAAATTGGACAGAGTACTACGTGACGAAAATTATGAGAATGACGTCGTATCGAATTATGTGAGTTATGTAGTCTTGTTGCATAATGCAAGCTCGTTTTACGTGTGCTATGGTAGGATATAAAATATAAAATAGTTATTTTACTCTGCGTTGGGGAAAATTTGTTTCTATGGAATTATGTGCGTTGCATAATGGAACACCTTTTGAAGTTAAAAAGACATTATTTTCAATGTAAATCCTTTTGGATATAGGCAAGTAATTGCTAATAGCAAATCTAATACGAAATGAAGAAAAGCAAGCGTCTAAAGGTATAATTGTCTCGGTAAAAGACCGGTGTACACTTTTGAAAATCCTTAAAGCTGTAATACAAAATTTGATAATTAAACTATTGTAAGTTAACTGGCATGAAATTATTCTAAAACAGAGTAATAATAACAGAGAAGGAGAATAAATTAAGTGATCTGTCCAAAAGCACCTACATCCTGAATATTTATAAAAACCCGTGGTCGTGACGCTACGTATCAAAACTAATGCGTTTCTGTTTTAGTGTTTGCGAGTACTCAAAATTTTTACCATTATTATTATATACCAACTAGAATCTATAATACTCGTATAAAATCAATAAATCTATTTACCGCTAAAATCGTACTAAACCAGCAACTTTTTTCTTTTCTTTTTTTTCTTTCTTTTGTTAGTACAAATTTTAAACACATTCGCTTGTTTTGCCTTAGAAATTGAAGTAACGCCATCGTTAGCGATTCTAACGCTATCGCTCTTTTCCGAAAATTTCCAAATTTCGATCAAACGTTTCTAACTTTGATCAAAGTAAATAAAAAATCGTATTGTATCTCGAACTTTTTGAGTACTCACACCAACTCTTCGCTTCTTCTAAAAAGCATAAAATAAATAAAAAAAAAAAAAAGAAAAAAACAAGAAGAATCTCGACAAGTTCTCGACACGGAATCGATCGACGTCGTCTCTGAATTCTAAAACGCTCCTGCGGAGGCAAACGCAAAGTCAAAACTCAAAAGAAAACTGTACTGAAGCCACATATGTTCGCTACACATCCAAAGATCCAATGCACACCAAAGGCCGCTAGTTTAATAACGTAAAAAAAAAAAGTAAAATAAAATAAAAAATAAACAAGGGAGAGGAAGAAAGATTCGCTTTGGCCGGGCGCGAATTAACGACGTTTGTAAAGAATAAAGAGAGAAACGGCGTTTTCTCTTTCTTTTTTTTTTTTTTCTATTTATAAGAAGCAGTTATTTTGCGAAACGTTAAAGAAGCTACGTTAAGGGTATCGCAAAATGTCGAAAGATTACTAAACTTGCTTCCGCAGACCCGATCTTTCAATTGGAAGGCCGATAAACGAATAGATCGATCGGTTGATCGATCTTTGATCGCGAGCACAATAAGACCGATGTTTAAATTAATTGTCAATCATCGGATAGTATTAACGCGTTCAACTCGCAGTAGATCATTTATACTAAAAAGCAACCTACACGAATAGTTCAAATTCTATCACCACGAATACAACAATGATTTCAACAAGTTACATCAAGACAAGGAATTTATTCAATTTGTTTTTTTTTTTCATTTTATCCTCTGCTTGAAATTTACTTGAAAATTTACTTTGCAAACGTAATTATAAACGCGCGAAAAAATTCAGAGGCTCGGAAGAAGAGTGTTGCAAGCGATAAAACTTAATTCGTGGAAGGTATAGGTAAATTTATGTACAAAAATTTACGCTCGTCCAAAGATAACAATATCTTGCTACACGTGGCTAATTATAAGGACTTGGAAATTCATAAAAAATATATTACGAGTAATTATTTATCTTATCTGCGGAAGAAGTACGCTTATTCCAATTTTTCCTCGATTATTGCACTTTTCGCATTTCATCGAACAAAGTTGAAATTGAAATTCGCAGTAGCGCAACTTCACCAAAATTACGTTGATGTTACTGTCGTATTGAACACGTTAATGTACGGCTACGCCATCGGAATGATTTGCCATTAACTGGAACGAAATTTCGAAGGAAAATTCGACGAACCGCAACTATTTCGCATTAATTAACAATTTAATCGAGGAAATTAATATTCGCGATTGGCCTTCGGAGGCTTCGTTCCGCGTTTCCATCGATTTGTCGGCGTAAAACTTACCGCGAGAATAGTTTTGCTTCATGCAACGAGAGCAATCAGCATATGAGAGAAAAATAGTAGGTATGTAATAAGGAGCTACGCGTTTAGATATCCATTTGGCTCACTGTGAAAAAGCATTACAATACTAAATGTACGTTACACGATACAACAATGGCAGTGTGATTAATATTGATTACTTCGAATGAGCTAAAGCTTACGGCACCATCACCCTGTAGAATGAAGAG
Organism: Bombus fervidus; assembly: GCF_041682495.2. Classification (NCBI taxonomy): domain Eukaryota; kingdom Metazoa; phylum Arthropoda; class Insecta; order Hymenoptera; family Apidae; genus Bombus; species Bombus fervidus. Next base: position 1,837,222 of record NC_091532.1, read on the forward strand.
GAAACAACGTGTCTTAGCACCCATCGTATTTATGCTTGAAACATCAACAAACAAACAACTACAGCTTTTCTTTCTTAACGAACTAAGATACAGCAGCCTTGAAAAAAAAAAAAAATGTCACATCAGGCATATACATAAATACAATGCGACAAATATTTTTTGTTACTTCAATTTATTTTACTTTATGTTATTTTACTCGTCTTTTTTGCATTTCGTTTCGTTTGGACAAATATTTTAATTGAAAGCATTTTCCTAAAGCTTCCTCTATATAACGATATTTTTTTTTTATTATTATTAAAAATCAACCCATGTTTCTAGAAATCGCAACAGAATAATAAATTGATAGAAAATGGTATTATGGTTAAAGAGACACCGCTTGTCAAATAAATTATGAAAAAAAAAAAATCATTCAAAAAATATTTGCTTTTTTTGCTTACAATTTTCTTTTTTCTTTCCTTTTCTTTTCTTTTCTTCTCCTGTATATGCTCTAAGTCGTGTCCTTACTACGAAATAAAGATATTAAGTGAAAGTATTCCAGGTTGCCAATTTTTGAAAACGATGACGACCATAAAACATTCTATTATTATCCTAAATATACACAATAGCACATTTTTGTGTTACATGAATTTATTTTTCAAACAGTTGTAAAATATTCCTTTCCCCAAAATATGAAACAATTTACGTTTCCTTTGATCGTAAGAAAATTTGCAAAAGCCCAAAAATTTTGAAAAGGAGAGATATCGTCACTGTCGGAAATTAAACGAATCTTCGCGATTATTTGAATTTGATATCTTCATATTTTTGCGTTGCGTTAGTCAGTCGCGAACAAATATACGAGAAAGATTTGCGTGGTTACTTGCAATTAATACGATTTAAAAGAATAAACGTTAGTTCTATGCATAGAAATTATACGACGTTTGATCGTAAGAAACGTTAACGCGTTTGACCGAAGAATTTCCAGTAGTTTCTCAAAACTAATTCTCTCATTTTACAACGATGATATTAGTCAAATTGACAGAGTTATGCAAAGAGGTAAATGTCGCATTTCCTAGTCTCGTAAATTGTCACTGAGTGTAAAACTTGAAACAAGATGCGCCAATAAATAACGCGGATAAAGCGATATTTTGCTGTCTTTTGAACGCGGACAGGAAAACGATATACCAGGCTCGTCGTGACGTAACTATCGATATTCTAATTTATTAATCCTTCTGCACAGATACTTTTTAATTTTTAAAATATCGCTAGCGTAACTAGTCGCTCGTTGTTCTTATTATTTTCCTATCTAAACATTAATCAACCTCGTTTCTTACGTGTACATCTACGTCATTAGATACAATCGATTACGATCAGATGACTAAAAATTATAACAACTCTTGACAAATAACAAACGTATGTTTTTCTACTTTCAATGTTCGCTAGCACGTAATATAATTTCATCTGAATTCAATTGAAATATTACAGACAGATATTCAACTCCGACTAAAGTATAGGCGGAACAGAAATGTACGTACAAAGAAATATGAAATATCAATTTTCCTCTAATTACCCAATTAACGCATGTCTCGATTACCCCTGCATCTCTGGATACAGTGACAACGGAATAAAGAATAATTAAACGAAACTATAAAAAGGAAGTTATAAAACGCGGATGATCACCGTCTGACAAGACGAACAAGCTGGCTCGATGTACCCTTTGTACGTCCACGCAACTGTCAATCGTACAAAGTCGATATAACCGTGTATGTACGCGAACAGTGGAAAACAAAGAGTCCGTTGAACGAAAGATAAGATATCCGCTCTCGTTTCGTCGGAACTTTGGTAGAAAGTAAAAATGTGAAAACAAGTTGAAAAGAAAAAAAAGAAGAAAAGGAGTAGAGACGCGAAGACTACCTTGAAAAATACTGTTTCGTGATGCAAAAGATAAATCTCGCTATGTACTGCGTAGCTGGTGAGCGCGTCAACGATCTATACAAATATGCAGACGTTATCCTAACGTTACGAACGTATTTACGACTACTACAGTGAAATATGTAAATAAATGTAAATAACGTTCAAAGTGACACATGCATAAAGAGAGCGCTAAAATACCCCCTACAAGTTTTACGCTCAGTGCGTAGAGAAATAAAAAAAAAAAAAGGTACTCGTTAAACATGTCGTGCACATAAGTTCTGAAGCCAAGCGAAGAAGGGAAGACATAGCATACAAAATCAAATGGGAAATAAATTAAAAAAAATTGTATGTATAAAGAGAGAGATAAATAAATAAGTATATATGTATGTATATAATAAATATATAAATGTATACGTAAAAGTAATTGTCGGAAGGGTCTTACCCTGGAGGATGAGGGGGCACTTCCGGCACTCCCAATGGCCCAGCTCTTGGCAGGGCCATCGCTAACCACAGCCTCACCTAGTTAGGACATTGTAACAGTAGGCGTTACCACCAGTCTTTCATTAGAAATAATGCGTTTTCTTACAAGAAGCGGGCGTATTCGTGTTCGTGTGTCGGACACATCTTTCGATCCTGTACATATTTATATGTAATAGGCACGTAACTATATCGTCTTCGCGCACACGACAGACACGAGCTATAAAACAACTATCGTTCGATTTTTCCCCCGATTCGGATCGTTTACGGAAAGAAAAGAATCGATTCTTTTGTTCAGTCGAAAGGGACGATTGTATCGAAAGTGAAAGCCGCTATAGCCACTGTCTGATAGCGATTGATAGATTCGCGTCTCGATCGTGATACCGATGATGAGATATGATAGATACAACCGATGAAATTTGTACGGCGTTGAATCGTCGTGTATATACTTTTCGACTCTTTCGCTAATAAATTTGAGAAAAGATTCTCGCGGATAGTATCACGCGATCAATTTCTTTGTTTCGTACAGAATTTTACGTAAGAATTTATACACAGCGAAATTTTATGAACGTCGGTTCAGGATTTTCAGAGAAAATTCTTTTTTTTTTTTTCAAGTTTTGGAATACAAAAATTAGATTTATAGAAAATATAATTAAGAAGAAACTGAGTACGGTAGAGAATGTTAATTAAACGCGAAACTCTCGACGAAAAAGCAGTTCTATTGGTACCATTTACTGCTGAATCGTAATTTCTTTGCCCCTACAATTTTTAGCATTATATCTATACGTTTTCCTAATATTATTAATTTAATGGCAGCTATTAATACACACATGATACGAGAACGAGTTATTCAATTTTTACAACAATATCGGGAATACTTGAAAAAAATTAAACGAACGACTATTAAGAAAGTTGTTAAAAAGTGTAATTGAATGAAACGTGATATAAATGAAGCGAAACTTTATGTGAATATATGTAGGATCCCTGTAATACTTTTTCACAGCTTCCAGCACATTACACGCGCTATTTACAACGTACAGAAATAATTATAACGATTAAAGATCAACGAATATACTCTCCGTAGCGGAACGCGAAATTCAACTTTTTATCAATTTTGTTAATATATCGAGAAACCAATGAAGATCATTAGCAATTAATATAATTCCCCCAGTTTTCGAAAAAAAAGAAACAAAAATTTCCGAAAGAAAAAGAAATTAGGCGGAGGACTAATTTCTTTTCCGTTCCTTTATTACAAACTGTTCGACTAAGCCTCTTGACTAACACACGACTTTCGAAAGAGAAAACGTATCTCTTCTTCCGACAGACGTACCT